>NW_020949548.1:10704750-10957555 GCF_900497805.2 Vombatus ursinus | reverse complement strand
CTCTAGAACAGGAGGAACTTGAAGAGATTCTGACCAGGTTGAGTTGCTTTGCACCCTGCTCTGGAATAGGAGGAAGGGAAAGAAAGTTGGTTTGTCTTTCTTCTGCAGTAGAAGTGACCTGGCTTCACTGACTCAGGAACTCATTCATACTCAGAGCACACAACTGGTCTTATCAAGAACCCACTCAGCAACCATCAGATGTTATCACCTTGATGAAAGTTTAGGGGTGAGGCTTGTGGGAGGTTTGGCTGAGAGTTCAGGAATCCCCTGTGAAAAAGAGATGAGTGACCAGGCTCTGGGAATGATGGGGGATAGTCCAAATTCGTGAACCTACCGACTGCCTCCCAAATCTTCAGGTACTACAGCTCTTGGAGGTGCTATAGAATTTCAAGGACAATTAGAAGACCCAAAAGATTTTCTTCCCTAGCCTGTTCAGAGAGGCTGCTATTGGATCATAGACTCTTAGGCTCATAGACTAAGAACTGGAAGGGGCCTCCAAGGTCTTCGAGTCCATCTTCATGTGTTTATTTTCTTATTTCAAAAGAGAAAACAGAGACCTAGAAAAGTGAAGGGACTATACAAGATTACATAGATCTAAAAAAAATGACAAAGTCAACATTTGAACTCAGGTCTTCTGACTACAAATCCAGTGTTCTTTCTTCCTGTACCATATTGCCTGTCATTGGATTAATCTGGTTCCTTTGGGGGGTAAAGTGGTTGTGAAGACACAACTATCAACATTTTCAAATAACTTGTATCAAGAGACTAAGTGCATGGTTCTATCTAAAGATGTGTGCCCTGAGCTCTGAGACCTTGCCATCCAAACAAGACCTCTGAGACCCAGCTCTGGCTAGGTGAAGCTATGAATGGTTGCTAGTGTGGGGGCTGAAAGGAAGCAGAGGAGAAGGGAGATGGTATCCCCTCAAACTCCATCTACTTGTTTAGACTGAGAGGCAGTATGGAGCAATGGAAAGAATGTTGGCCGAGGTGGAGGAATGACTTCTTGTCCCAAATCTACCATTCGATTGCTGTGGGACCTGGAGCAAATATGTCTTCTGTTTTCCCCTCTGCAAAATGAGAGGGTTCAATCAATCAGCAAGCATTTGCTAATCATTGAGTATATGCCAGGCACCTTGCTAAGCCCTGGGGATACAGAGAAAAGGCAAAAAGGCAGAATCAGTCCCTGCCTGCAAGGGTATTATATTTGAATGAGGGAGCCAACAAGGATGTATATACTTATATATAAGATACAGGCAAAGTAACCTCACAGGGGAAGGCACCAGCAATGAGAGTAATACCGAAAGCCTCTAGTAGAACATGATGCTTGAAGGAAACCAGGAATTCTAAGAGGAAAGGGGTGAGGAAGGAGAGCACACCAGGCTTTGGGGAGAGTCAGTGAAAAGGCATGGAGATGTGTTGGTTGCAGAACACATAGACCAGTGTGACTGCCATATAGCAACCAGGTTGTGAAAAACTTTCAATGCCAAACAGTGGAGTGACAGAAGGTTACTAGAATTTATTTAAGAGGAGGGTGACATAGTCAGGCCTGTGCTTTAGGAAAATCATATTGGCTTCTGCATAGAGAATGGATTGGAGTTGAAGGAAATGAGAGAGAGAGAGAGAGAGAGATGGACTGACTGAGAGGCGATTGCAGTGGCCCAAGTGAGAGGTGATGAGGGCCTGAACTAATACAGCAGTTATGTGAGTGAAGAAGGGAACACGTGTGAAAGATGTTGGGAAGGTAGAAATGATAAGATTTGGCCATGGATTATACATGTAGAGGACATGAGAGTAGAGTTGAGGATGATACTGATGTTGAGAACCAGGGTGACTCTAAGGATGGTGGGCCCTTGACAGTAGTAAGAAAGAAAAGGGGTAGATTTTGGGGAAAAGATAATGAGGTCTGTAATGGATATAATGAATCTGAGATATCTTTGACATCCAGTTAAAAGTGCCCAATGAGCAGTTTGTGATGCGGGACTGGAGCTCAGGAGAGAGATTAAGGGCTGGATGTATAAATCTGTGAGTCATCTACATAGGGTTGATGATTAAAGCCAGGGGAGCTGATGAGATTGCTAAGTGAGAGTTTGGAGAGCAAACAGTCCAGTACAGAGCTTCAGGGATATCTGCAGTTAATGCACATGACACGGGTGAGATTCAGCAGAAGAGATTGAGAAGGAACAATCACACAGGTAGCATGAAAACCAGGAGAGAAAACCCAGAGAGGAGAGAGGATCCAGGAGGAGAAAGTGGTAAACAGTGCCAAATGCTGCAAAGAGATGAACAAGAATGAGGCCCCACAACAGGTGATTAGATTTGGCCCTGAAGAAGTCACTGGTAACTTTGGAGAAGGTGGTTTCTTGGAGTTGCGAGGTTGAGAGCCAGATTGTAGAGATGCAGAAAGACTGAGGAGAGGAAATGAAAGCATTGAGTATGGATGGCCTTTTAAAGAATTCAGCTGAGGAGAGGAGAGAGAGAGAGAGAATAATAGAGAATAGGAGATGGTGAAATTTCATAAGGGTTTTTGGTTTTGTTTTTAAAGGATGGAGGACTCAAAAGTTCCTTCCAGCCTTGATCCTATAGTTGAAACAGATCCAACGGAAAGATTCAGGGCAGAATTATTACCAGGCCACGCTATTCAGCGGGGAGGTAGTGGTGAGAGAGGGAGACAAACAATAGGTACATTTCTCCTGGCTCCCATAACCCAAGTTAAACAGGACTTTTATCTGTGGATGAGTTGGGCTAATCAAATTCTGCAGGTGTGAGAGAGAACTTGCCCCCATTTGCTTTAGATTGTTTTAAAGGTGTCCGCAAGAGAGGATTTCTTATTTGAGCTGGAAGATCTTAATCTTTTTAGTTTTTTACATATGGTTGGCCTGGCTCCCCAACAGAAATTGGGTCACTTTAGGTCTCCACTAGACATTAGCTCCTTCTACCTCCTTGTTAAGTAATGTGTTCTCTTCCCTTGGGGGTATTTCAGGGTTAGGTGGGTGGCCTGCTGGGTAATCGGTCCTTTCCTGAAACAACAGGGCCTATGTCCGGACTGCATTCATCACCCAACCTCCTGGCAAGCCCTGCTGCCTGGTTCCCAGTGGTCCAGCCTTCCAGCCAAAGGGCACCATACCCAGCCAAAGGAGAAGGCAGCCCTGTAGAACTCAGAGCTAATGAAAGGAAAACTGGGTTCCTGTTGCAGACATCCCTGGTCCATAGAGAACGACACAGTGGAGCTGCTTCTTGGGGAGCCGGAGGATCAGGGCCTGCAGCCCCCACTTTCCCCTCCCCCATAACCTGAGTTATGTGGGCACTGGTTCCCAGCCAATGGAAGGTCAAGAAACCTGCCTTTGTTCAAAGAAGACATCAGGCTTCAGCAGAGAGCCCCTGGCAGGGAGGGAAGCAGGTGCTGTGGGAGCAGCCGGCTGTTTATCCAGCAGCCCTTGTAACTCCAGTTAATTATTGATGGGACTTCAAGAGGAGGGATGAGAAGGGGGTAATTTATTCCCGTTGGGAAAAGAAACAAGGGAGCAAATAGCAGGTTATGGTCTAAATCTGAACAGGAAGCTGCTCGAAGGTTAGAATTGGAGAGCTGAGGAATCGGGGGCTTGGCTGTGACATCCTGTTCTTCTGCTCTGCTGCCAGCACCAATCTGTGCTGCTCAGATGACCAGCGCTTAATTGATCGAGCTGAGCCGAGGGCCGCCATCCCCGTGTGAACCAGTTGGCTCTGATATGGCTGAGCCAGTGGGGTGGAGGACCAGCCTTAGAGTCAGGAAGACCTGCGTTCAATTCCTGTCTCTGACCCATTCTCTTAGTGCCCCCAGACAACTCTCTGTAATTTACAGAAGAATTATCCATCTGGATTGGTGGAGGGAGTTCTCATTCTGTGACCATTCCTGAACCACTCCCTCCATGGCTCCATAAAGATGATGATGATGAGGAGGAGGAGGAGGAGGAGAACAGCTCACAATTCCCTGGTGATTTGAAGTTTTCAAAGTACTTTCCTCATAATAACCCTGTAAAGTAGCTAGTGTGCCTAGAGGGGTAGCCCATTTCTCAGATGAGAAAAGTAAGCCACAAAAGTGCTAAGAATGGCTTGCTCAAGGTCACACAGCTAATAAAGGTTGGAGTGGAACTCCAACCCAGATCTCCTGATTCCAGTCTAGGCCTAGCGCTCTTTGTATTCCTCAGGGCCTACTTCTGCGTGTCCTCATTCACAAGGATGAGTCAAGTATTAAGGATGAGCATGTATTAAGCACCTACTATATGTTAGGCTCTGTGGTAAGTGTTAGGGATACAAAGACAAAAGTGAAATAGGGCTCAGCCCTGCCCTCAACCAGCTTATGCTTTAACATGTAAGTATAGGCAAACTTTATGCATAATGAATGCTAGGTAGTTTGGGGAGGGAGGGAGGGCAGTACCAAAAATAAGCAACTCACAATGAGGAAGGCAAGGGCAGGGAACAGAGCCCCAGGAGTGAGGGGACCAGGAGGACCTGACCCCCCCACTAACTTGCTCTTTGCCCTTTGGAAAGCCCTTAATTTTCACTTTCTTTGGAGCTCTTAAGTCTCACTCAGCTCTGCCCTTCAGAAGTTCTGTTACTCGGACAATATCCCTGTTACTGGGAGGAGAAAAGATATCTCCAAGTCTGTCGGTTAGGTTGGATTAACCACTGGCCTGGGAGGCAGGAGGCTCAGAGCCAAATCTCAGTGTCACCCCTGAATCACTGCGTGACCTTGAACAAGACTCTTAACCTCTGGGGCTCTCCACCATCAACATGTTGTTATACATCCTGGTCTGTTGAATCATTTGCCCTGGAGGAAAGATTTCACAAGACATTTGCAAAGACAAAATAAGACGATAACAGCAGCCCCCTTGCCTCCCCATTTTTTTTCTAAAGCTAGATTTAGTGCACAGAATCTCAGTTTGAGATATCTGCCATCGTAGGAGGAAGGGACAGGATTGGGAATGAGCAATAACTTTAACCTTTCCCTTAAATCATTTTGTAAGGAGAGTTTCTCCTCTTTAAGTCATCATGGAAATCAGTGGGTGAATTTAGAACTTCTGCCAACTAACTTTGCCAGACTACAGGACATTAGAACTGGAAGAGTTCTTAGAGGCAGCCTCCTCTAACTCTCTCGTGTTACAAAGAACCTTAGGGCCAGTGTGGGGAAGGGCCTTGGCCAAAGTGGAAAAGCTGAAGTCATCAGGAAGCCAAAGTAAAAAGCATAGAATTTTAGCTTTTCATTCTTTGAATGAAAGAGGTAAGAATTGGTTCAGAAACTTGAAGGAAAGCCTGTGCATTCATATCTCAGGTAGGGAGAGGTGCATCTCACCGTGGGCTAGAGTTTTCCATCTGCCATAGGGAAGCTGATATCTCTTAGCTCCTCTTCCAGGAAACGGGCTAAATACTCCTCGCTGTTTGTTAGGCACTGGACAATTTTGATCTTAGATAATACCAGGTATAGTGGGTTCAAGTTTCTGCTCTGCTAATGATTAGCTGGGTCAAAGGACTTGGGTTCAATTTCTGCTCCTGATTCTCATTACCCATGTGACCTTGGACAAGTCCCTTCCCCTCCCTGGGGCTCAATGAGGGGCTTCACTCAGAATGGCCAACCTGTGAGGTCCCTTCCAATTCTAACATTGCCTGAGTCTAAGCCCACTTGTGAAGGATGAAAGGGTGCTTTGAAAGATCTGAAGGTCCAAATCTCTTCTTTTCTTTTTTTCCCAATATATATTTATTTCATTAAAATTTCCCCAAATACATTTTTTAAAAATTTAACATTCATTTTTTTAAAATTTTGAGCTCCAAATTCACTTCCTGTCTTCCACCTCTCCTCCCTCCTTGAGAAGGCAAGCAATTTGATATCAATTAACCATGTGAAGTCATGCAAAAAAATTTCCATATTAGCCATACTGCAAAAGGAAACACAGACCAAAAAAGGAGAAAAATACAGAAAGTGAGAAAAGTAGGCTTCAATCTGCACTCAGAGTTCAGCAGTTCTCCTTCTGGAGGTGGATAGCATTGTTCAGGATGGGTCCTTTCGAATTGTCTTAGATTATTGTCATGATCAGAGTAGCTATCTTCTCTTCTCTTCAAGGGCTGTAGGATCATTGATTTAGAGCCGGAAGGATGCTAGATCTGGATTGAAAGGGACCTCAGAAACCATCTAGTTCAACTCCCTTCAGATAAGAAACTGAGGCCCAGGAAGGTTGAAGCATTCACCCAAGATCACACAGGTTAGGAGCAGGACTTGAACCCATGCTGGGTCCTGTGGATGTCAACTAGTCCAGGCTTCTCATTTTGCAACTGAGCAACTGGTGTAGTGAGAGAGAACTAGTTCTGGAGTCAGAAAAACTGGGTTCAACCACCTATCCCCACCCCCACTACCTGTGTGACCTAGGGAAAGTTACAACCTCTCTACACAATGATTCACTCATTTATAAAATGGGGAGAGGGATTGAAGTTGATGGTCTCTGAGGTCCCTTGTAACTCTGTGATCCTGTGACTCAAGGACCGGCGAAGTTAGATGACTAGCCCCAAATCACTAGGTAGTAGGTAGCAGAACCAGAATTCAGATTCAGGTCTTCTTAACTGAGAGTCCAATACTTTCCACTGTATCATGCAGTGTTCCTAAGGTTCGTTTCCCTTTCAGCTGAGAAGAAAGCAGAAACCTACCTGGAAGGGGAATGGCAGTATTACCCTCTGAACACACACACACATGCACATGCACATGCACACACACACACACACCTGCTCAAATACACAAGAAACTAGGATGCAATAAATTATCAGTCACCTGGGCAGGCCAAATAACTTACTCCCCACCAGGGCCTTTGATTGCCCAGAGCTGGGTCAATCCAGATGTTAATCATTAACCCTACAGAAGGTCTAAATGGAAAGGCAGATGTTTCCATGTGAAGATACCAGGCACCCAGGGGTGTTCAGGTCATAGACAGAGATGGCCCAAATCCTGATCAGAATGGGCATGAGGAGAGTGTTGCCACCGACTCTGCCTTAATTAGGGTTGAGCCACAGGCTATTTCTGTGTCTCGCCCCCCCCCAAAGCCAGACTGCCCCATGGGAGCACATTGTTGGGATGTCCACATACTGGGCCCTCCCCCCGCCTTCCCCCGCTCCATCCCCACCAATCTTTCCTGGTGTTTTCATCACTGCCCTGATGATGTGATAATATTCTTACGTGGGGAAAATAAAAGTGGCATTTGTTTAGACACAATTAATGAAATATTTATGTTGCATGAGACTGTGTGATAAAGCCCCGCGCTGGCAGAGTCCATTTGCTTCTGATTACATTTGTGATTTTTTTATATGACCAGACATTCTGACGCCAGTTCTTTTACACCGAGCAGATGTCATGTTCTAAAAATGGGTGCCAGATGCTGAGAGCCACATAAGGGTAATTTGTTTAAGAGCTGGCTTGGACTTTTTGCATTCAATTAGACTGTGCGGTGACCCTCACACAATCGTTTGAGGTACCATGGCTAACTTCAGACATTCATTTTAATAATAGATTTCATTTCTGAATGTGTTTGAAGCCCCATGATCCATAAATGGTGTTTAAGGAATTAATTGATTTCTGCATAATACCTTGTGTGTGTGTGTGTGTGTGTGTGTGTGTGTTTAAAATATGGACACCAAGAGCTGTGCAAAGCCCTTGGCCAGGGGCCAGAAATTTAATTAGCATGGGGAGCCAAATTTCAGATTACCCTTAGGTAGCTCTGCTGCTTAGGCTTAGGGCAGGTGCAGTAGGCAGGGAGGGAGAGGGAGTTTTGGGTCAAGAAATCTAGGGAAGAAATCACTTCTGCTTGATTGGGTACTTTGTTCCTATTTCAGGCTCCAAGCCCTTACCTGTCAGAGCACAGATGACTGAGTGTTATTCCTCCTTCTCCTCCTCTTCTGATACCACCTCCTCCTCAGATGGTGAATTTGAACCCAAACCTTCCTTACCACCAAAGGTAACATGCCCCTTGGCAACCAAGGGTAGGGTTGACTTTGTAGGGGGTGGCAGCTGTTGTTGACTCTTAGGAGAATTGTGAGTTTCCAACCCAGAGCATTCTCAATCTGACAGATATTTTTATTGAACAGACTTACCTGTCATAGCATCTGATGCTTAGACCTTCCTCTCCCCTTGGCAAGAGCCAAGAGCCAAGAGCCAAGAGCCATTCCTTCTCAAGAGTTGTCTTTTCATTTTCAGAATCTTTCAGGTCTCACAGATGAATCTTTTCTTTCTTTAAGAAGAACTTCATTTGAAGGAGGAGGGAAAAAAACCCCAAGACAGCAACATATTTACTTGAAACCACTTTGAAACTGCAGCTCTAAAGTGGTTTTAATATGAGGTCCAACAAGCAAACCATCGAAAAATGAAAACAAACAGATGCCTATGGCCCCAGGGGAAAACACAGCTTCATTTAAGAAGCACTAGAGGCAGATTGCATGGAAAATGTTATGTTTATTCTAATCAGAAATATTAAATGAACCATGCATTTGCATCTAGGCATTTATACTCTGAAAATGCCTACTGTGACTTGGGTTTGGAGAGGCTACTGACTATAGACATGGAGAATTTCCTCCCTGTTCTTTTACTCCAGAGAATTTGGGCCTTCTTTCTAAACTCTGATTCAAGTAAACCTCTGCCCAACCAGTGCCCTCCCTCCCAAATTTTGTCCTGTTTTTTGTTGTCCCTGTAGGCCGCTGGGGTAGGAGCCTTTCAGAGGGCCTTTGGGCCAATGGCTCAGCCTAATGTGTTTATGCTGGTGGACCAAAAAGTGGTTTCTCTGCCATTTGCTGTATTTATTTGTTGGCTCAGGGAGGTTCCCAGGGAGGAAGGAGGAGAACCAAATTTATTTACTTACAATCGTTTCTTCCACATCTGGTGATATAATCATTGGCTTATAACTTAGGGCTTCCTAACCCCACTGCCCAAGTAAGAGCAAGTCAATGACCTGGTGTGTATGTGTATGCTTATATGTGTAACAGAAAGAAAGACAGAGACTGGCAGACAGAGACACACAGAAGGACAAATAGAGGAAGGGAGGGAAGGAAAAGGAGAAAGTCAAGAGAGGAGACACAGTGAGACATGAAGAGAGACAGAGAGGGAAGGATGAAAGGAGAGCATGGAAGAGAGGTGAGATTAAAGCTGTTCCTGATTATCCGTCTCTGATTATATGTTGAAACCAAGTTTTGTGTTTTCTGTTGACTTTTACACCTTCCGTATCATCTTGTTCTTCTTTTGATGGCTTCTTCTCTCTCTCCCTTGATGTCTCCTCAATACAGACATCTCCTAAGATTCTCTCCCTAGCCCTCTTATCTTTTCTCTCTATACTGCCTCCGTTGAAGAACTTATTTATTTACGTGGCTTCAATTATCACCTCTACCTGAATGAATCTCAAATTGGACTCCCTTCTTCTCCAGCTGCCTCTTGGTCTCCACCTTGATGTCCCACCAGCACCAAAGAACTCATCATTTCCTATAGGAGCATAGGTTTAGTTCCAGAAGGTACCCTGGAGGCCATCTAGTCTAATATCCTCCTTGTACAAATGAGGTAGTTGAGGTCAAGAGACGTAAAATGACTTGACATGGGTCAACCTAGGAGGGAGTGGTAAAGCCGAGATTTAAACTCAGGTTGTGTGATTCCAGAAATGATAAGCTTTCTCTTGTATCAAGTTATCTCCCTGGAGAGATGTTAATTGACTTGTCCAAGTCCATGTCCAAGCCCTTCTCCAAGGATTAATGCTGACCACCCACAAACCTTTTGGCTGGTCATAATAACTACCATTTATATAGCACTTTAAACTTTGCAGCCTCAACACCCACCCTTGCCCCGTCATGCTGACTTTTCTATAGCTGAAACCACCATATCTTCCCAGTCACCCAATGATTGAAATCTTAGAGTCACTTTAGAATCTTCTACCTCTTTGCTTAGTTATTGAGTCCTGTAGATTCTTTCTCTGCAGTATCCTTCCCATGTGCTCCTCCTTTCCATTCCCGTGCCTGTCACCACCCTAATTCACCCGCTCGGTATCTCTTACCTAGTTTCTTCATAAAGCTATGATACAGAGGTAGGCTTTATGTGACATCTTGCAGGTATCCCATATAACATTGGAGCATTGTGGTGGAACAAGCAACCCATTTTGGTTTGGGTTCTACCCAGCACTATCCTGGTAAATGTTTAACAATGGGCTATTGAAAAAAAACGTATGAACAACACCCTTTTAATTTTAATCTGCGTTACTAACATTTTCTCCATCACATTCTTAAATCTAGACAATAAGTAAAGCAATATATCAAGACATGATTTGTAACATTTGCTGATTTGTGAAGTGCAAATGCTCAGGTTGGAAATTTAACGTATGGTTCTGGAGAGCCAGTTTGAGCTGGTTCCAGCACACCCTAGAGCTACCCTAGTTAAGCTTACAGTAAACCAGGGTGACACTTCATTTATTAATCAGTGAGGCAGGGAAATGTACAATATGTCCACTATGGCACTATATTCAAGCACTGGTCCAGTGGTCCCATCCAGGTCTCTCAGACACATACACAAGAGTGTATGTGTATGATTTTCCATCCTTCACTGCTAGATAAGACTGCTAGGTAGGATTTAAAACAAAACAAAACATTCTGGCCCGAGTCAGAACTGATCCAGGGTATGATATGACACGTGGTTCCAAAATTATTACAATTAGAAAAATATCTGGCTTGTAATGCCACCCTGCCCTGTCTCTTACATCTGAAATTTTCCTTTTCCTTTTCATAGAAAACAGATCATCCGTTTTTGATGGCCACATCATTTATTGTACATAATGAATATGAAAGAAAAACTGTCTCCAACCATTCCTAAAATTGAAACCTCTTCTCATGAGTCCCTTCAATTTTCTAAGATTATGGAAGTATTAAGGGAAGGAACGCGCCTCTGACTTCTCTCAGAGGAGAAGCTATGTGCCTTCCATCTCACCAGCTGATGAGGTTTTTAGAACTTGCTAGTTCTTGTCATTCAGGAATTCATCTCCATTCCAGTGTTTGAAGCACCTTAGCAAAGTTAATCCCTGAAGGCACTGCTTGCCTCCCTGCTCCCAGTCTGAGTCTCAGCCTTCCCACCCACTGTTTCCAGTGACCACAGGCAGAGCTTCAGGAAGGCAGTGACCAGGGTAGGCGAAGTGTTAGTCTTGATGCCATGGCCCTCCAAATCCTTGCAGCCATCATGGATAACAGGGAACCTCAGTCCCCCAGGCATCTTTCCCTTTGTTCATGTGCTCATACCTCAGATTCCACAGTCAGGAATTCTTTTGTGGGTGAAAAAGAGAAAAAGTGGGAACCTTGGAATCTAGGCAGTCACATACAGATCCCTCACCAATCTGTTCCCCCTACTGAAATTTCTGGAGAATCCCCTGGATTTTGACAGAGAAGAGACATGGTACAGGTACTGTAAAGACATCACATTAGAAGGAACTTCATGAATATCTAGTGCAATAAAACTAATTCATATAAAAAGAAAGAAACTGAAACTCTGAGGAGTATGACTTATCCAAGGTCAAAAAGAGCAAGTTAGAATCAAACTCAGTCCTAGAACAGAGGTCTCCTGACTTCCAAGCTACACCACATTCATTCCCTAACTGACCTCTTCTCCTCCGGGCTCCATGGTCTTCTTAGAGCCCAGATCTGATGGTCTCTAGTGGTCAGCATTCAGCACTTTCCTTGTTGTGGCCACAATCTGATTCCCAGTTATGGAAGATCATTGAGAGATAACATAGTATAGTGGATCTAGTACTGGGCTTGGAGCCAAGAAAAATGGGGTTCAAATCTTGCCTCAGTCATATCTGTGCAACCCTGGGTGAGTCATTAAGGCCAAACCCAGGCTTTAATTTCCTCATCTGTAAAGTAAGAGAGTTGGACCTGAAGTCCCTTCCTACTCTAAAACTATAATCCTGTGTCACTCTCCTGCTAAAAACAAACAATACAAAACATCTCCATTGGTTCCCTTTTGCCTGCAGAATAAAATTTAAACTTTTCAACCAAACTCCAAGATCTTGAAGAATTTGGTCCTAATCTACCTTTCATGCCTTTTATCTTTTTATACCCTTTCAAAAACCTTACATCCCAACCAAAACAGTTCAGTCAACTAGCATTTATTAAGCACCTACTATATGCCAGACACTGGGGATACAAAAAAAGAGGGGGAAAGAAGAAACTTCAGTCCCTACTCTCAAGGAGCTCACACTGTATTGGAGGAGACAACCTGCAAACAACTATGCACAAGAAAGTATATGCAGGATAAACTGGGGGTGATCTCAGAAGGCATTAAGATTAAGGAGGACTGGGAAAGACTTCTTGCAGAAGGTGGGATTCTAGCTGAGATGTGAAGGAAGAGCGGGAAGCTATGGGGTGGATTTGAGAAGGGAGAGCATTGGAGGCATGGAGGATAGCCAGCAAAAACTCCTGAGGTCAGGAGATGGAGTGTTGGGTGCAAGGAACAGTTTTAATCTGGTCCATTCTAATTTTTAGGGAGTGCGTTGTTTGGGCAAGGATTTGTACTTCTTTCATTCTAAGCCATTAATTCTGTCTTTCTGGTTCTTTCTTCCATAACTCTCATTTCCTTTCAGTTTTTTTCTCTAGCACTCATTTCAATTTTTTTAACATTCATTTTTTTTAAATTTTGAGTTCTAACTTCTCTCCCTCCCTCCACCTCCATCCTACCCACTGAGAAGACAAGCAATCCCCATTACACATGTAAAGTCATGCAAAACAAGCATATGCTCATTTCAATTATAGAAATATTTATAACTTTGTAAAAACTCTTCTTTCATCTCTTCTAGAAGTTCTATTTGAACCTGTGGTCCAGCTCTGTTTTTCTTTGTGGTTTTGATTGTAGATGTCATTCTCTTCTTTTGGGTTTGAGTCTTGAGTGTCAATGAAACCATAGTAGCTTTTTTAATGGTGAGATTCTTAACTTTCCCACCCCTATTCTTTTTCTCACACAATGCTTTTCACCAGAAATGCCCTATTCCCTCTCCTCATCCATCTCTGCTTAACTTTTACACAGAGTTTAAGGTTTATTTTAAATGCTACCTCCTCTATGAAGTCTACCCATATTTTTCCCAGTTAGAAATAATCTCAGATTTTTAGATATGATTAATGAAAGCATTTCAGGAAAGATAAGAGAGAACAGAGATAATGCCAGGTTTCTTCTTTTTCTCCTTCCCTTTCCCTTCCTCTTCCTTCCTTTCCTTCCTCCTTCCTCCCTCCCTCTCTTCTTCCTCTTTCCCTCCCTTCCTCCATCCTTCTTTCCTTCCTTCCTTTCTCCCTATTCATTGTTACTAATTTTTAAATATTCCTGTTTCTGGGAATACTAAGTCATAGAAACTTAGTCAACTCTTCAACCCAGTCCTTCCTTTAATAGCATTAAACAGTCTGAAATTAGGGGAAATATGAGATTGTTTCTCCACCATGTGTAAGTCTAAAGAATTATTTTAAGAATAGGAGTCTAGTTGCCACCACAGCCCTGTGAGGTCTTCCTTCCTTAGCACTGATATCCTAACTGAAAGGAAGGAAGGGAAGGGCTTCAAGAGTGATTGATCAATTGTGTGCTACCTATACTAACTTGGACTGGATTATTTACCATCAGTGCTCCCCTAAGTGATTACAACCAATGCTGGTTTCTTACTCAACTCACTCCTGCAAAACATAAGGAAAGATTAATGGAGATGCCCTAGAAAAACTCCTCCCTGGTTACACAAAGATCTCTCTCTTAAGGGCATAAACCTTATGGTTTGAATCCCATGAGAAGAGGACATAGAGACTCCTGTAACTCATATAAAGTGATCACAAGAGGACAGAAACAGATACTCCCGTTTCTAGCAGTGGTCAATCAGAGCCTCAGACCCAATCCCAAATTCCCATTTTCAATGGTACTGAGTTGATATGCTTATGTATTCTGCCTCAGCCAAACCTGTGTGCTATGGCTGGTCTCAAATCACTAGCACCAATAGACTCTTTAAAAAAAAACATTATTTATTTATTTTTAATATTTTTTTCTTTTAAATTTTGAGTTCCAAATTCCCTCCCTCCCTCCTACCCCTTCCTCACCCACAGAGAAGGCAAGCAATATGATATCAATTATACATGTGACATCATGCAAAACCATTTCCTTATTAGTCATTTTTTTTTAAAGCAAGAAAATGAGAAAATTATACTTCAATTTGCACTTAGAGTTCATCAGTTCTCTCTCTGGAGGTGGATAGCATTTTTTCATCATGAGCAAGGACTCATTGTCTTGGACTGAAGAATTGTCTTGGATCATTGTCTTGATCAGAGTAGCCACGTCATTCACAATTGATCATCATACAATATTGCTGTTACAGTGTATAATGTTCTCCTGGTTCTGCTCATTTCACTTTGCATCAGTTCATATTAAGTCTTCCCAGGTTTTTCTGAAACCATCTTGCCTGTCATTTCTTATAATACAGTAGTATTCCATCACAATCACATTCCACAACTTGATCAGCCATTTTCCAATTGATGGACATCCCCTCAATTTCCAATTTTTTGCCACCATAAAAAGAGCTGCTATAAATATTTTTGTACACATAGTTCCTTTTTCCTTTTTCTTTGACCTCTTTGGGATACAGATCTAGTAGTGATATTGTTGGGTCAAAGAGTATGCACAGTTTTATAGCCCTGTGGGTATTGTTCCACATTGTTCTCCAGAGTGGTTAGACCAGTTTGCTATACCAACACTTCATTAGTGTATCTATTTTTCCCTCAACCCCCTCAGTATTTGTAATTTCTGATAGATGAGAGGTGGTACCTCAGAGTTGTTTAAATTTGCCTTTCTCTAATCAGTAGTGATTTAGAGCATTTTTTCATATGACTTTAGATAGCTTTGAATTCTTCATCTGAAAACTGCCTATTTATATTCTTTGACTATTTATCAATTGGGGAAATGGCTTTTATTTTTATAATTTGACTCAGTTCTACACTCAATATTTGTTGATAAATGAGACCTTTATCAGAGAAACTTGCTGTAAAAATTGTTGATATTACTTCATTGTCTATGGTACTTTTTAACAAAATGTAGTTTCCCTGATTATACCTTTTAATTAGGTCTATTTTTGCTTTTGCTTTGTCTGATTACTGACATGTTGTTGTTTTTTTTAGTTCAGCTAAAGAATATTAGATTCTGCTCCAGCCTTTATTTTAATTCCGTTTGTCTTTATGTTTCAAGTATGTCTTTTGTAAATGACATATAGTTGGATTCTGCTTTCTAATCAGTTCTGCTATCTGCTTCCATTTTATGAGTAAGCTCATTCCATTCATATTCACAGTTATAATGATTAATTGTGTATTTCCTTCCATCCCATTTTCTTCTATTTCTTCTTCTCTATCTCTTTTTTTCTTTTCTTTTCTTTTTTTTTTTTTTTTTTGGCTAGGCAGTGGGGTTAAGTGACTTGCCCAGGGTCACACAGCTAGTTAATGTCAAGTGTCTGAAGCTGAATTTGAACTCAGATCCTCCTGACTCCATGGCTGGTGCTCTATCCACTGTGCCACCTAGCTGCCCCATGATTACTTTTTCATGTTTACCTGTTTATGCTTTCCTTGAGTCTTGTCTCTGAATGTCAAATTTTCTATTTGACTCTGCTCTTTTCATCAGGAATGCTTGAAAGTCCTCTATTTTATTAAATATCGATTTCCCACCCTGAAAGATTATACTCAGTTTTGCTGGGTAGTTCATTCTTGGTTGTAATCCTAACTTCTTTACTTTTTAGAATATCATATCCTAAGCCCTCTTCTCCTTTAACATGGAAACCACTAAATCCTGTGTGATCTTGGCTGTGGCTCTACAATATCTGAATCATTTCTTTTGTCTGTTTGAAATATTTTCTCTTTGAAGTTGGTGTCCTAGAATTTGACTCTAATATTCCTGGGAGTTTTCATTTTGGGCTCTCTTTTAGGAGGTGAGTAATAGATTCTTTCCATTTCTATTTTACCCCCTGGATCTAAGATATCAGGGCAGTTTTCCTTGATAATTTCTTGAAAGATGCTGTTTAGGCTCTTTCTTTGATCATTACTTTCGGGTAGTCCAATAATTCTTTTTATATTTTTTTTTGGAATATTCTTTTTAAATGGTGTTGTTTTTTTTTAATTTTCAGGCAATTGGGGTTCAGTGACTCGCCCAGGGTCACACAGCTAGTGAGTGTCAAGTGTTTGGTCTGAGGCTGGATTTGAACTTGGGTCCTGACTTCAGGGCCAGTGCTCTATCCTCTGTACCACCTAGCTGCCCCTAGTCTAATAACTCTTAAATGATCTGTCCTTGATCTATTTTCCTTGTCAGTTTTTTTTATGAGATTTCACTTTTTCTTCTGTTTTTTTTCATTCTTTTACTTTGTTTTAATGTTTCTTGATGTCTCATAGAGCCATTAGCTTCCACTTGTCTAATTCTAATTTTTAAGGAATTATTTTCTTCAGTGAAACTTTTCATCTCTCTTTCAATTTGGCCAATTCTGTTTTTTAAGTTCTTTTTTACAGTGAATTTTTGTGCCTCTTTTACCATTAGGTCAATTTTGTTTTGTAAGGTATTATTTTCTTTAGTATTTTTTTGTGCCTCTTTTACTAAACTGTTAATTCTCTTTTCATAATTTTCTTGTATCACTCTCATTTCTTTCCCCAATGTTTCCTATGCCACTTTTATCTCTTTAAGTCTTCCAGGGATTCTTGCCAGGCTTGGTTTTGAGGTAGGAATTTGGTGAGGCTTCATTGGTAGCTGTCACATTGCTGTCTTCTTTGAACTTTAGGTCTTAGTCTTCCCTGCCACCGTAGTAACTTTTTATAGTCAAGTTCTTTTTGTTGTTGTTGTTTGCTTATTTTTATAGCCCATTTCTTCACTTTTAACTTTATGTTAAAGTTGGTCTCTGCTCATGTGAAGGTGGGAAGGTACTGTCCCAAGCTTAAAGCTATTGTTTTCAGAGCTAGTTCTAGAAGTCTTTGAGTTTTTGATGCTTCCAAATAGTGTGATGTGGGGACAGGCATGGTCACTGCTCTCCTGGTCTGTGCCCTGGTCTTTATTCAGCAAGGGCACCTGGTCCCCTGTAGCCACTTTGCCTAGGAGCTGAGACCAGGGCTTCTAAGAAGCTCCCTTGTGACCAATGCAAAGTTCTTCTCTCCACTCTGGAACTTATAACCCAGAACTGCATGCAAGTAATAGAGTTGCCAGTCAGTGCCAGTTGTACCCCTGCCAACAAAAGGTGCCCCATAACCTCTTTCTGACCAATTGTGTCATTCCCTCATTGTCTCTGGGCTGAGAGCTCCTGAAGCTGTTGCTCCTGCCACTATTGCCACCACAGCATATGTGGGTTCTGGACAGGCTTCTACCCCAGTGTCACAAACTTCTCCTGTCAACCTCCTGTCAACCTTCTATGTTCTCTTAGGCCTGAAAAATGTCTCACCCTGACCTTTTGTTGCACCTGCTGCTCCAAAATTTTGTTTGAGGCATTATTTTAAGGTTGTTTGGAGGGGAATGTTGATAGAGTTTAGCTGGATTGCCTCTAATCTGCCATCTTGGCTAGTGCCCCTCCCCCAATCACTAGCCCCAGTTGACTCTTATGACTGCCTGGCTTTAACTGTTACCTTTACTTACTACCTGGAAGTAGAATTTCTGGCATCTGACCCCAGGCTGCTATTACATATTTCCCATGCTTGCCCATTGGTTTCCTCATAAGTATGGTACCTATGTCCATGCAAGAATACCAGCTACCCTGAATTGGTTCCGAATCTTCTACCCCACCCAATGGACAAAAGGAATTCAACAGGGATAGATCTATGACTAGAAAGAAGATTGGATTTAGAATCAGAATCCTTTTTTTAAAAACTGGCTTTGCTATTCACTACCTGGATGAGTGTGGGAAAATACTTTTCCCTTTCTGGGTCTGATTTCCTTTTTTATAAAATGAGGGGATTGGACCAGATGATAATTGAGGTCTCTTCCAGTGCTAAATCCTGACCCTCCTCCCTTGAAATAGCTGGGGGAGATATGAGGAGGGAGCTCTGTCTCAGCTCTCAGCCACAATGACCTCTCTCCTCCCATAAAAATGCCTGTGGCTTCTGAGCATCCTTTCATCCACAGTTTGGGGGCTCAACTGTTGTTCTACATCTTTCAGGTAAATAGAAAGGAGCCCTTATTGTTAAGAATGTTAAGTTCCTTTAAAGCAATTAACTGTCCAACAGGAAAGTAGTGCTTTGAAATTCACACAATGCAAAGAACACCCCAGGATTGCCTTCAATTTCACAAAAGCTTCCAAGAATGTAGTTTAAAAGATTTTCATCTTTATAAATTCTAAGGGGGATTCTAATATAATAATAAGCAGCATTTACTTAGTACTTTAAAGTTTATAAAAAGTTTTTTTAACAAATATTATCTTATTTTATCCTCACAACAACCTTGGGAGGAAGGTGCTATTATCATCTCCATTTTACAGCTGAGGAAACTGAGTCCTTCAGAAGTTAGATGACTTGCCTAGTTAGGGTCCCATAGCTAGGAAGTATTTGAGGTTAGATTTGAATTCAGGTCTTCCTGACTCCAACATTCAACCCACTGTTCCATCTACTGGTTTTGAGAAAATATTTCATCATTTAGGAATTATGACTTCACAGTTTATAAGGTAGAATGGAAAGAATAGTAGGCTTGGAGCCAGAACTCCTACTTAAAATAAGATGAACAGAGCTGAGCATAGCAGGACTATTATTTCCTATTGTTCAGTAATTTCAGTCATGTCTGCCTCTTTGTGACCCTACTTGGGGTTTTCTTGGCAGAGATACTAGAGTGGTTTTCCATTTCCTTCTCCAGCTCATTTTACGGATGAGGAAACTAAGGCCAACAGGGTTAAGTGATTTATCCAGGGTCACATGGCTAGTCAGTGTCTAAGGTCAGATTTGAACTCACAAAAGTGAGTCATCCTGACTCCAGGCCTGGCGCTCTATCCACTGTGCCACCTAGTTCCCCCTCTGAATACTATACCTCTCTTTTCATGGAAACCTAGATCACAGAAGCTTTTTGGTTGCTGTATTGCCATGTTGATGTATATAGCCTACACCTGGTCAAAAACCCTATATCTTTTTCAAAGGAATAACTGTCTAGCTATGCCTATATGATCTTGTACTTTTTGGAGCTCAAGACTAGGATTTTCTATTTATCTCTGTTAAATTTAATCCTGTTAAATTTAGGCCATCATTTTAATTTGTCAGTATCTATACCTATCACATTCCACTCCCTGTATTGAACCCTTTCTTGTAATACAGAAAAAAGCTCATTAAAGTCAATCAACACTACAACTACATCTAAGAGCATAGGTCACAGTCCGCATCTATTGTTTGGCAGTTCTATAGTAGAAGGAGTGAAGGGTGGTTTGTCACCTGTTCTCTGGGCCAAGATGGGTCATTCTAATTCATCAGCATTTGACTGCCTTTCAATGTTGCTTTCTTTGATGTTACTGTAGTCACTATGTATGTTATTCTCTTGGTTCTACTTGCTTCACTGTGCATCAGTTTATACAGCACTTCTTAAGCTTCTCTAAATTCCTTACAGTCAATAATCCCTAATACATACTAATGTTCCAACCTGTTCACAGAAATTCAGTTTGTTTAGCCTGTCCCCAATCAATGGATGTGTACTTTTTTTCCATTTAGGGGTTGGGCAGGTAGTGGTGGGTTTGCTCAATTCTACTTTTGATAATTGCTGCTTTATAACACCATTTAAGATTTGGTACAACTAGGCCACCTTCCCTTGCATTTGTTTTCATTAGTTCTCTTGATATTCTGGAACTTTTATTCTTCCAGATGAATTTTGTTATTGTTTTTTCTAGCTCTATAAAATAATTTTTGGTAATTTGATTGGTATGGCACTGAATAAGTAAATTAATTTAGGTAGAATTATCATTTTTATTATATTAGTTCAGCCTACCCATGAGCAACTGATATTTTTCCAGTTATTTAGATCTGACTTTATTTGTGTGAAAAGTGTTTTGTAATTGTGTTCACATAGTTCCTGAGTTTGTTTTGGCAGGTAGATATTTTATCCCAAATATTTTATGTCTACTGTGACTTTAAATGGAGTTTCTCTTTCTATCTCTTGCTGTTGGGCTTTGTTAGTAATATATAGAAATGCCAGTGATTTATGTGGGTTTATTTTATATCCTACGACTTTCTAAATTTGTATTATTTCAAGTAATTTTTTATTTGATTCTCTAGGGTTCTCTAATTATGCCATCATATCATCTGCAAAGAGTGATAGCTTTGTTTCTTCCTTGCCTATTATAATTCCTTCAATGTCTTTTTCTTCTCTTGTTGCTAATGCTAACATTTCTAGTACAATATTGAATAACAATGGTGATAATGGACATCCTTGTTTTAGCCAAGATCTTAGTGGAAGGGGCAGCTAGATGGCATAATGGATAAAGAACCCACCCTGGATTCAGGAAGACCTGAGTTCAAATCTGGTCTCACTTGACACTCACTAGCTATGTGACCCTGGGCAAGTCACTTAACCCTATTGCCTAGCCAAAAAAAAAATCTTATTGGAAATGTTTCTAGCTTATCCCCATTACATATAAGGCTTGCTGATGGTTTTAGATAGATACTACCTGTCATTTTAAGGAATACTCCATTTATTCCTATGCTCTCTAGTGTTGTATTTTGTCAAAAGCTTTTTCTGCATCTATTGAGATAATCATGGTTTCTGTTAGTTTTGTTGTTGATATGGTCAATTATGCTGATAGTTTTGTATTCCTTTCTATCTCCATTCAATTTTCTCCAGAGGTCAACCACATCTAACTTTTCTAAAGTTCTATTCATCTCCTTAACTCCTTTCTTGCTTATTTTGTGGTGAGATTTATCTAATTCTGAGAGGGGGAGGTTGAGGTTCCCCACTAGTATAATTTTATTATGTATTTCTTCTTGTAACTCCCTTAACTTCTCCTCTAGGAATTTAGATGCTATACCACTTAGTGCATATATGTTTAGTAATGATATTACTTCATTGTCTATGGTACCTTTTAGCAGGATGTAGTTTCCTTCCTTATCTTTTTTAATTATATCTATTTTTGTTTTTGCTTTATCTGAGATCAGGATTGCTACTCCCACTTTTTTCACTTCAGCTGAAGCATAATATATTCTGCTCCAGCCTTTTACCTTTACTCTGTGTGTATCCCTCTGCTTCAAATATGTTTCTTATAAACAACATATTGTAGGATTATGGTTTTTAATCCCTTCTGCTATCTGCTTCCATTTTATGAAAGAGTTCATCCCATTCACATTCACAGTTATAATTACTATGTGTCTTTCTCTCCATCCTATTTCCCCCTCTGCCCTCCTTTATGCTTTTCTTTTTCCTTTCTCCCTTTCCCTCCTCATTAGTGTTTTTGCTTTTTGACCACTGCCTCCCTCAATCCATCCTCTCTTCTATTATCCCCCTCCCTTTTCTTTTCCCTTTCCCCTCCTACTTCCTATAGGGTAAGTTAGATTTCTATACCTAACTGATTATGTTATTCCCTCTTTGAACCAAATCTGTTGAGAGTAAGGTTCAAACAATGCTCTTCTCCCTCCCTTCTTTCCCTCTACTGTAATAGGTTTTTGTGCCTTTTCCTGTAATGTGATTTGCCCTTGTCTGCCTCCTCCTTTCCTTTTCTCCCAGTACAATCCTTTAATTAGATCCACTTAATCCACTTCATTAGATACACTTAGCCCACTTAATTAGACTTTTTATCATTACATCGAAGTCAATTTATACCCTCCCCCTCTATCTATGTATACCCCTTTTAAATTGTGTAGTAACAATACAGTTCTCAAGAGTTACAAGTGTCATCTTCCCTTGTAGGGATGTAAACAGTTTGCCTTTATTAATAACGTGTTGTTGTTTTTTTCTGTCCTGTTTACCTTTTTATGACCCTCTTGAGTCTTGTGTTTGAAGATCAAATTTTCTGTTGAACTCTGATCTTTTCATCAAGAAGGTTTGGAAGTCCCCTATTTCATTGAATGTTCATCTCCTCCCCTGAAAGATTATGCTCAATTTCAATGGGTAGTTGATCCTTGGTTGTAATCCAAGTGAGAGCAACTTACTTCTTACTCCGCCATCTTGGCTCTCAGAAGCGGAAGCCTCAATTCTACTTTTAAGGAAATATATCACCTTTAATGACTGCTGGAGGCTTTCCTGTCTCTCAGAAAACACAGGTGGAGACACCCAAGGGTTTTACCCAGAGTATGAGAGAGCAATCCAAAGCCTATGAATTTGGAAGATTTTTCCAGCAGCTTTCATGGTTCTCAAATAGATTTTTAGATCCCTCAGGCAATAGCACCTTCTTGATGTTTCCTTAAATATATTAATTTGCTTCTTCAACATCAGTAAATGGATTCATGACTTTAGGGATTATCTGGGACAGTGTGTTAATCCCACTTAAGTTTTCTGCTATTCTCCAACATGGGTTTGAATCTATGATCTTTTTCCTTTCCTCCTTTCCTTCTTCCCTGCTGATTAAAGGAGGCAAACGCATCTCAGAATTCTCTCAAACCAAACAGACAGCATCAAATCTGTGAGGGGAAAATCAGATAAGTCATTGGAAAGCCTGTGGCTTTCAGATTTCTCACCATGAGTAGTTAGTTGCCTTCCCCAGGGCTGCGTCCCTCTCTTAATTCAGATGATTCAGCATTGTAGAGGTTGCATGGGAAATGGAGAGGATATTGGATTGGGAGTCAGGAAGACCTGAGTTCACATCCTGACTCTGACACTTACTAGCTATATGACCATGAGCAGGTGACTTAACCTCTCTCACTCTGTAAAATGGGAGGGATAACACTGGCCATAGCTACCTTCACAGAATTCTTTGCAGTCATGCCCAATTGAGATAATATGTGTAAAATGTTTTGCAAAAATTAAAGTGACATATAAATATTAGCTACAATGATTATTATTACCAGGAGATATATATATATCTCCTGGTAATAATAATCATAATTACCTTATATGTACTATAGAAGCCTTAGAAACTCTTTATTCTTTAAAGGAGCATTTGAAATTATCTTTAATTTGAAACTTTCATTTTACAAATAAAGGAATTGAGGCCCAAAAACAAGAAGTGGATTGCTCAAGCTAGTTATGGACAGAGCCAGTGCTAGAATTCTTCCAATACCCCAAACTTTAATACAGGGCATTCCAAAAGTCTTAGAGACATTTTAAGCTATTGGAAACTATTAAAGAGTGCATCAGTACTAAGACTTTTGGGACACCCAGTATATGATGCCCACATTCCTTTGGCAGGAATTCTATCGCTACACTCAAAGTGAAGGGAACAATGAAAGCAGTTATAGAGACTTGTAAGGTTTAGAGTTGGAGGCCACCTAGGAGCCTTAAAAGACCTTATTTTATCCCACTCATCTTGTGGATGAGGAAACTGAGGCTCAGAAGAGGAAAGTGAGTTCAGGTGGGATACAGGAAGGCCTCA
Organism: Vombatus ursinus; assembly: GCF_900497805.2. Classification (NCBI taxonomy): domain Eukaryota; kingdom Metazoa; phylum Chordata; class Mammalia; order Diprotodontia; family Vombatidae; genus Vombatus; species Vombatus ursinus. The sequence goes on along the minus strand of NW_020949548.1, from coordinate 10,934,063 downwards.
CTTCAAATCTGGCCTCAGCTACTTACTACCTCTGGGACCCTGGACAAGTCACTCTATTTGCTTCAGTTTCCTCAGCTGTAAAATGGGGATCATGATAGCACCTACCTGCCTGGGTTGTTATGAGTATCAAACAACAGAATGTAAAGCTCTTTGCACAGTGCCTGGTATATAAGTAGACTCTATAGAAATGCCAGCTATCATTCAAGTGACTTATCCCATGTCATACTAGGCTAGAGAGAATTCTGGCTCAAAAATACTTTGGCCTGATAGATAATCGCCTCCCTTCCCAAGATCCTCATGGGTAACCACAGCCTAAAAAGGTGAGAAGTATAACCTGGTTACCATGAGATATTGGTGTCTAAGGGTGCACAAGCACCACCACCACTGATAACAACTGACATTTATAGTCCACTTTAAGGTTTGGAAAATGCTTTACAAAAATTATCTTTTTGCTCCCTTACAACAGTCCTGGGAAGTAAGTGCTATAGTTATTATTATCTCCATTTTATATAAGAGGTAACTGAGACTCAATGAACCTTATCATAATGAAATGATTTATTTGTTTTTATTACATTTTCATACTATGTATTTTATATTATCCCTAAAGTCATGAATCCACTTTCTGATATTGAAGAAGCAAATTGTATTATATGTTTATATTATATTGTAAATGCATTTAAATTTATGTATATTTTATATTGATATATTATAAATAATTTGTTGTTCAGCCATTTTTCAGTCGTGTCCAACTCTTCATCATCCCATTTGAGCTTTTCTTGACGACATCCCAGAGTGGTTTGCCATTTCCTTCTCCAGCTCATTTTACAGATGAGGAAACTGAGGCAAACAGGGTTAAGTGACTTTCTCAGGGTCACATAGCCTAGTGTCTGTGGCAGGATTTGAACTTAGGAAGATGAGTTTGACTCCAGGCCCAGTGCCCTATCCACTACACCACCTAACTGCTCTACATAAATAATATTATCATTTAATTAATTTATTAATAAATTAATAAAAATAAATAAATGGTTTGCTCAGGGTTCCATAGCTAGTAAGAGTCAAGAGTGAGTTCTGAACCAAGATCGTGGTACAGTGACACCAGTTATGGTGTCAGAAGACTTGGGTTCAAATCCTACTGCCACTTACTACTTGTATGACCTTGAGTGAGTCACTTAACCTTCCTAGGCCTACAATTTCCTCATATGTAAAATGAGAGAATCATAGGATCATATATTTAAGGTTTCAAAGGCCATTGAGCCAAACCCCATCATTGCATAGATGAGGAAACTGAGGCACATAGAATCTAATTGACTTCCTCAAGGATTTGGACTAGATGACCCCTAAGGTACCTTCCAGCTCACAATCCATAAACCTGTGATCTTCAGTGTTCTTCATAATTCCTGGTGCAAAAATAGCTTCCGTGTGGGGTTAAAGATTAAACCTCTGATTTCTTTCTTCTGAGGAACTCCTAGTGAGGAATTCCCTCTCCTAGCACCTTCTCTGAAACGTATAGTCTTAGAGGGTCACCTGGAGAACTGATCCAGGATAACTTGTCCAGGATGATGCAGCCAACATGTGTTAGAGGAAGGATTTGAACTCAGGTCTCCTTGGCCTCAAAGCTATCTCTCTATCCTTTACCCCATACTACCTTCCATAGAGGATATGGATATGCTCCTATGGAGCATATTGGTAACTCATTGTTTTCTTTTCTCAATTCAACCCATTCGGTCCCCCAGAAAGTTTTCTCCAATGCTTGGAACCAACATTTTATTTGCAATGAAGGGGGTTTTGGGGGGTGTTTTTTGTTTCTCAAATCAGAGACACTTCTAACTTGACCCACCCAACACCCCCATCCAATGCACCTTCCCTTACAACAAAGAAAAACAACTAGACATAGGCCACTAAGAGTGTTTACAACATTTGGCACTAAGTCCACCACTTTTTCCAAGGAAAAGAGAGCATTCTGTTCAGCGTCCCTTCTACGAGGCCATGAACAGACACGTTTACTCGGCATGACTGTGTCATAGTATACTTTTTATTTACATGATTGTAGGCGTCATAAATATTGTTTTCTTAGTTTCTCCTAAAGCTTCTGAAAGGTCCTGTCAATTGAGAAGTGGGCAGAATGAATGAGTTGGGGCAAGAACAGAGCACTGGAAAGAGGTTGGAGCATTATTCTGTCAAGTTCCTATCCATTTATTGCTGCCCTTCACCTTTTTTCTTCTTCCTTGGTCTATGTAGGAAAGACGAACACTTAAAAGAATAAGGAAGATGGAGAAGGCTTCCAAACTGCTGGCTAAGCAAGAGGAATTCAAAAGGCTATACAAGGCACAGGTAAAGAGATGGTTGGCATCTTGTGATTTTAGTTATGAGTGCTGCATGAGTTCATTGCTGATGAGGTGATAGTTATGAGGTGGGAGTGGGGAGGCAGATTATCATCATTGCTATGTGAAAGGATGAGAGGGTTAAATTCTAACTGTGTGAACTAAGGTCCTCCAAGGAGGATTCTAAAGCTGGGCCATATGGGGATCTGCTGAAAGAAAAGAGGTTGTTCAGTCTGAGAAGAGAAAACTTGGTAGAGGAGCTGGAGTGGGTAGGAAGGGCATGATAATGATCATTAAATATCTGAAGGGATATATATGTATGTATGTATATGTGTGTATTCTTACATATATGCAAGGAGGACGGAAGGAAGAAGAGAGAGAAGAAAGGAAGGGAGGGAAGGAGGGAGGGAGGAAGGAAGGAAGAAAAGAGAAGTGAGGGAGGGAGGGAGGAAGGAAGGGAGGAAGGAAGGAAAAGAGGGAGGAAGGGAGGGAGGAAGGAAGGAAGGGAGGAAAGAGAAGTAAGGGAGGGAGGGAGGAAGAAGAGAGAGAAGAAAGGAAGGGAGGGAGAAAAGAAGGAAGAGAAGGGAGGAAGGGAGGAAGCAAAGAAGGAAGAGAAGGGAGGAAGGGAGGAAGCAAAGAAGGAAGGAAAGGAGGGAGGGAGGAAGGAAGGAAGAAAAGAGAAAGGAGGGAGGGAAGGAAGGAGGAATGAGGGAGGAAGGAAGGAAGGAATGGAGGGAGGAAGGAAAGATGAAAGGAAGAAAGGGGTGGAGGGAGGAAGGGAGGAAAGAAGGAAGAGAGAGAGAGAGTAAGAGAAAGAGGAAAGGACTTGTTCTGCTTGGATCCAAAGCTCAGAACTAGGACTAAGAAGGGAGACTTGCATAGAGACAATTGTAGTGGAAAATACACAGGGTTTCTAGTCGCTAGCTGTGTGACCTTGGGCAAGTCATTTCCCTAGCCTGGGCCTCAGTTTCCACAAAATGCAAAATGAAGGAGTGAGACTATATTGTCAAGATCTCTCCAAATTCTAAATCCCATAATCCTTTGAGGAAGAATTTCCAAATAATGAGAACTTTTAGATAGTGGAATGGCTGCCTTGGGTGGTAGGAAGTCTCCTGTCAGTCCAAGCAAAGGCTTGGCACCCTTCGTCAGGCTTCTTGTAGAGGGAATTCATGGTGTGGCAGGGTGACTTCTGAGAGTCTCAGATTCTGTGAAAAAGAGAAATATTTAGGGGTCATCCAGGTTGTGCTTAACTTTGTAGTACAACAACTAACTCAAATAGAAATGTGACCACTAATCTGTATGTAAGGATCTCTGTGGCTGTGTATTGACTTAGTTTTCAAATGTGATATCATCTATGCTTAATTGTATTTTTATTTATTTTGTTAAGAATTTCCCAATTACATTTTAATCTGGTTGGGCTGTATTTGGGAAGGTTATTGGCAGACGGTCAGGTGTCTGATACTTCTGTAGTACAGTTAAGAAAGCTCTAGCTCTGAAGTCAGAGGACCTGGGTTCAAATTCTGCCTCTGCTGCTTACAATCTGTGTGACCTTGTCAAGTGACTTAACCTCCTTGGCCCTCAGTTTCTTCATCTGTAAAATGAGGGGGTGGGGCTAGATGGCTTCTGAGGTCCTATCAAGATCTCTGATCCTGTGACCCTCTAACCTTCACTGACAGGGAACTCACTACCTCCTGAGGCAGTCGATGAGTACTTGGTCTACCCTGTTGTGGTCCCCTCTCACACCCAAAGAAAGTCAGTTCCCATTAGTTCCCTTTGTGCCTCGCCTCATAACTCTGTATGTGTGAGTGTGAGTGTGTGTGTGTGTGTGTGTGTATGTGTGCACGCGTGCGTGTGAGTTGACAAGTTCATTTGCGTACGCCATTTTGCAGGCTATCCAGCGTCAGTTAGAAGAGGTGGAAGAACGCCAAAGAGCCTCGGAGATCCAGGGTGTCGAGCTGGAGAAAGCGCTGAGAGGAGAGTCAGGTAGGCCGATTTGGTTTGACAAATTACACTCGGGCAGCCTGACCTCCTTGGGGCGGCCGTCCACTGGCAGCTAGACACGGAGCAATGAGGTCTCTCTGTGGATCTGTCAACAGGAACATTTGTGGTCAAAGCTAAAACTGCTTCAGAGTTTCACAATCCAATTGTTAGCGAGACTAACTTCAGATTGCCAGCCGAATGAGTCTGCGCCTTGGCCCCCTAACCAAGTTACCACTGGGGCAGTGCGGGCCAGTACTCAGCTAGCTGATGGGGAAGCTCTCTGCAAGGCTATCAGTAATGAGATTAGGGGATGATTAAGGCAAGGAACATACAGGCCGGGAGACACAGAGAGTCACAGCCACGTTGGATTGGGACTGCGGGCAAGAGCTGGGACACTAGCATCCTAGTAATTCTGAAAATACCATGTAGACGAGCCTCCCCAACCTCCTGCCCCCCAACCCATATGTCTGTGTGTCTCTGAGCTAGTGAATATGAGGGTGCATGGACCTGCATGTCAGTATTTACCACAGATATATCTGCTCCAAAGCTATAGAAAAGGAGGGAGGGAGGGAGGAAGGAAGGAGGGAAGGAAAGAAGGAAGGAGGGAAGGAAAGAAGGAAGGAAGGAAGGAAGGAAAGAAGGATGGAAGGAAGGAAGGGAGGAAGGGAGGGAGGGAGAAGAAAGGGAAGAAGTAAGGGAGGGAGAGAGGAAGGAAGGAAGGAAGGGAGGAAGGATGAAAGGGAGGGAGGGAAGGAAAAGGAAGGAAGAAAGGAGGGAGGGGAAAAGAAGGGAAGAAAGAAGAAGGGATGGAAGAAGGAAGAAGAAAGGAAGGAAAGAGCGAAGGGGAGGGAAGGAGGGAAAGGGTAGGAGGAAGGAAGAAGGGAGGGAGGGAGAAGAAAAGGAAAAAGTAAGAGAGGGAGGGAGGAAGGGAGGGAGGAATGAAGGAAGGGAGGGAGGGAAGGAGAAGGAAGGAAGAAAGGAAGGAAAGAAGGAAAGAAGGGGAGAGGAAAGGGAGGGAAGAAGGGAGGAAGGAAAGAAGGATGGATAGATTTGTTCTACCTGGATCCAAAGATCAGAGCTAGCACTAAGGAGGGAGGCTTGCATAGAGATAATTGTAGTGGAAAGTGCATGAGGTTTCTATTTTCTGACTGTGCAACCTTAGGCAAGCCCCTGCTCCAATTGGACTTCAGTTTCCTCATGAGCAAAATGATGGAGTTAGACTGGATTGTCAAGACATCTCCTCTGACTCCATCTAGTACTTTTCTTGAACCACAGCTAGGCTGTAGAATGGGGGTATTGATTCCCTCATGGCTCACAAGGCTGTAATGAGAATCAAATTATCAACCTGTATGTCCATACTTCTGTTATTCAAAAGAAGATTCAAGCACACAGTAGGCACTTCATAAATATTCATTGACTGATTAACTAGTCAAGGAGTCAGTGGACCTGAGTTCTGACACTTACTGCCTGGGTGCACTTGGGCAAGTTATTACTCTCTGCGTGGTCCCCTCCTTCAATAATGCAAATAGCCACTCCTCCGTGCCCTAGAAGACAGTTTCATGAAATGCTGTGGCAAAAAAGAATGATTAGTATTATTTGTTGGTCATGAGGTGATAAAGCTCTCTACAGTCAGTTAGCTGGTCAGGTCTTGGGAAATAGACCCCCAGTTTATTACAGGACTACTCTTTAAAGCCCTTCTAGTTTGTTAAGAGGTGCCAGGCCCTTCTTCCCACTAGTCTAGCCTTTGAGAACCCAGGATTGCCTCCACCTCACAAAGAGGCATCAAGGGAGGACCTTAGCAAAAGGTTTAACACGTGGTAAATACTTAACAAAAAACTAGGGGGTGTATTGAATTGACTAGAATAGGGACAGGCTGTGAGGTGCATTAGAAAGAGCCCTGACTTTGGTGTGAGAAGGCCTGGATTCACATCTCATTTTTCAACCATTTAGTAGTTGTGTGATTTTGGGCAAGTCATGAACCTCCCTGAGCCTCAGTTTGCTCATCTATAAAATGGAGAGAATAGTCCCTGCTCTAATGGTTGTGAACATCCCATGAGAGTAATGACCATTAAATGTTTCTTAACTATAAAGCAAGATATCATTATTAGTTATTATTACTTAAATTATTTTAAGGTTTAAAATATGAGTGCTGATAAACATTTAATGGATTTCTCTTCCAATGGCCCAGATTCATCCGTCAGAAATGAATGTTTGCAAAATGAATTTATATCTCTTGATCATGTTCTGCTCTAGTAAGAAATGGTTAATATCAGTCAGTCACCCTTATTAAGTGCATTCTGTGTGCTGGGTCCAAGTGATGGGAGTACAAAGAAAGACAAAACAGTCCCTGCCCTCAAGAACCTTACAATGTAAAGTAGGAAACAATGATCAGACAAGCACACACATACAAGTTATGCACAGTATATGTTGTAAATAATGAAGAGATGGAAGGTGTTTGCATTATGAGTTGGGAGAGGCTTCCTATAGAATATGGGATGTTACTTGGGTCTTGAAGGAAGCCAGGGAAGGTAAGAGATGGAGATGAGAAGGGAGAGCATTGCAAGCATTGGGGGACAGCCAGAGAAAATGCTGGGAGCCAAGCAATGGAGGGTCTTGTTCAAGGAACAGCCAGGAGATCAGTGTCACTGGATCAAAGAGTATCTGGGGCATTGGGGCGGCTGGGGCCGGATTTTAAGGTGTAAGAAGACTGGAAAGTTGTGGTTTTGTTGTTGTTGTTTTTTGTGGGGGAAGGTTATAAAGAGCTTTGGATACCAGATGATTTTGTAATTCTCTGTCCATTTGAATTAAAGCCAGTGCCCTTAACCTCCCAAGTTTCTGTGCCTATGCGGTACAATGGAAAGAGCCCTGGATTTGGAGTTCAAGGACCTGGATTCAAATCCTACCTCTCCACTCTCTACCTTTATGACTCTAGCAGCTAGGTAGGTGGGCCAATGGGTAGAGTATTGGACTTGGAGTCAGGAAGCCTGCTTCAGATACTTCCTAGCTGTGTGACCTAGGGCATGTCACTTATCCTCTGTCTACCTCAATTTCCTTATCTATAAAATGGGGATAGTTATAATATAATAATAATAATAATAATAATAATAATGAGATATTTGTAAAGCATTTTTGCAAACCTTAAAGCACTATATAAATGCTAGCTATTATTATTATTATTCTCATTAGGCAAGTCACTTTGTCTCTCTGAACCCCAGTTTACTTACCCATAAAATGAGGGGGTTGGTTGGTCTAGATGACCCCTGAGGGCCATTCCATCTCTCTAAATGTAGGATCCAACAAACAAGAAATCCCCTGTAATGGCATCTGGAAACTTATCATACTCAAAATGGCAGGGAAACTCATTTTTACAGAACAGAGACCATGGAGAAGGCATATAAACTAGAATTAATTCCACATTTTTCCCCCAGTTTGTCCTAAAGGATCTACTCTCATTAACGCAGCATCTTAATTGCTGCCCATTTGAGAAAGAAAGATCAGTAGCCTATACTGCATTGAATTTTAATGATAGAAACCTGACTTTGAAAAGTTTCTCCTCCCCAGGCTCCCTGGTATAGCAGGGAGGTATAGCAGAAGGGAGGGTTGAGGTATAAGGGAAAGAAGAACACCCAATCTGTTTTGCAGCTGTGGTCTGACAGCTGCCTCCATGCTCTGCCCAAATCTCATCAGCTGGAAGATTGATTCAGCTCATTCCCTTTACATCCTTAGTAATTTGATTCCTTCTGTTAAGTTTATGGGCCCTTTCTGTGGGAATTGGTTTGGGCGGAGGCAGAGACGCAGCTGAACCAAAGGGTGAGATGGTCTCTCTGGCCACAGCTCCCAAGCAACCCAAATGCAAGGTTGCAAACCAGGCATGAGAATTAATACACTAACTTATAATAACATTTGGGACATAACAATGCTCTTCTGTGGTTTCATATTCCATTCAACCCCTGACAAAAAGGTACCCTTTTGCTTAATGAATGACCGATGCTTATTAGGTTAAGTTGTATTTGAATCTGCCTGTGCTTATCCAGTTCAAGTGATTTAATAGGCATTATTTAATAGGTATTATTAGGATAATTAGAAAATGATCACAGTTAAGCAATAATATTGAGCTGGGAAGGCTGTGAATAACTGAATTTAGAGCTAGCCCTTCGAACACTAGCCCTCAGTGACAGTTATGCAACTGGCCTCTAATAATGATGGGCGCTGGGCCTGAAAAGACCCTTTGTTCGTGGGAGTTATTCATCAGCCGCCGGCACTGAATTGGAAAGGGCCCCCGCGTGGGCTCAAAACAAAATGCTGAGGAGCAAAATGAGGCTTTGATGATCTCCTAATTGCAGCGACAACAATTCCGGCTTTCTCTTTTCTAACTGTCAGAAATCATCTCGCAGTCCCAGGAATGATTTTCCCCTTCTTTGTCAAGGGAAGCAAAAAACCTCAGAGCCCACCCCAGACACAGCTGCAGGGAGCTTTTTAGCAAAGCATGGGTGGGTTTTTTTCCCCCAGAGCACTTAGGGGTGGGTTATAGGAATGACTGCCTATGTTTAGAATCAGAGCTTTAGAATAGGGGTCCCCAGGTAACATGAAGAAGAACCATGAGCCCATGTAAGGATTCTGCCCAGAAGTGGGATGCCATGTATATCCTTTCCCCTAGCCTAACCTCCCAGAAGTCTTGCCAGAGGCTGGCCCTTATTTATTTATTTAATTCTGACTTTTCATGACAAATGGCTTATTTATTTATTATTATTACTATTATTAATTATAATAATAATAATAATATTTGTGACACTTACAACACTGGACTTCTCACTTAAGGCCCTTAGTGTGTCTATGTTAGGTAGTGCCTTCCTTCAACCTATAGACTACAACATTGGCAATGTATCATTTATCCAGCAAGGGAGTGCAATGTCTGAGTTGTCCACCTGGTGGTGCTCTACTTGAATTATCAACTAAGTGGTGTGCTCACAGAAACTGAGCTACTGCTCTATGAAGTAGTGAGAGCAGGGATGGTGTTTTGCCTTTCTTTTTGTATCTCTAGGTAGTGCAGTGGCAAAAGGGTGGGGCCTAGAGTCAGGAAGACCTGAGTTCAAATCCAGCCTCGGATACATATTAGCTATGTGACTCTTGGCAAGTCACTTAACTCTGTTTGCCTCAGTTTCCTCATCTGTAAAATGAGCTGGAAAAGGAAATGGCAAACCACTCTACTATCTTTGCCAAGACAAACCCATATTGGGTCAGGAAGAGTCAAACTCGACTGATCACCAAAAGCATTTACCTGGAACATAGTAAACACGTAATAAAATGTTTGTTGACTGACTAAGTGGGTGCAGCATCCCTGATGGCCACCAGAGGGTGCTCAAACTTCAAACACATAGGCTACTTCACCCAAAGCCAGCCCTACACCCAAAGTAATTTGGATTAACCTTCTCTAAAAGGGTCTGAAATTAATATAGGGGATAAAATGGAATATTGCTCTAAAATATTAAAACATAAATTCTGCTATCTGTACCTAACTCACAAACTCCCACTTTATATTAATTTCCTTCTCTCAGTTCTTGTCCCATTTCATTCACAAAATTCAGTCTCACCAATGCTAAGATCATGTAATTGATCATACATAGAAGAAAGTGAAAAGGAAATAGACCAGGCACTCTTGTATGGAGGTATCTGCCTCCGACCATCTCCTAAACCTCCTCCAATTGCCTTTACAGATACTTGAGGAGGCAGCTGCTCTGAACCTGGAGTCAGCACCTGAGTTCAAAGCCAGCCTCAGACATTTACTAGCTTTGCAACTCTAAATAAGTTACTTAACCTCTTCCACCAGATTTGAGCTCAGGTCTTTCTGACCCCAGGCTCAGCTCTCTGGCTACTTTTTAGTAGTTGCTTAATGAATGTGGGATTAAATCTAGCAAAGTGGGGCCCCACCTCACTTAGCCTAGTCAGTCCCCATCTGCAGAATCTTGTTTATTTCTGGATACCATATTTTTAAGCGAGATACTGACAAATTGAAGTATATTTAGACAAGGCCAACCGAGATGATAAAGTCATATGAAGAGCAGGTGAATGCATTGAAGACGTCTAGCCTGCAAGACTGAAGACTTAGGAGGGACATGAGAACAGTTTACAAATATTTTAAGTACTGCTATATGGAAGAGGGATTAGACTTGTTCTTCTTGGTCCCAGATAGCACAACCAGGAGCAATAGGTGAAAGTGATGGAGAGACAGATTTCATTTTATTACAAGGAAGAACTTTCTAACAATTCAAGCTGTGTAAGAAACAGAAGGATTAATCAAAATTGAGAGTTCCTGGTTATAGGGAAATGTTTAAGGAAGAGCCTAGATGATTATTTGTCACCTATTCATTAGTTCATTCATTCATTCATGCAGAAAGGCACTGAGTTCAAATCTAGCCTCAGACGCTTTGTGTAGTTATGTGACCTGGACAAGTGGAAAGACATTGGGGTTAAGTGCTAGTGCTCTGTCAGGAAAGCTACAGCAGGGCTACCTAAGATTTTGTGTGTGTGTGTGGGGGCGGGGTGTTGAACCAAGAGATTGCTGCAGTCCTTTCCAACCCCAAGGTTGGATTCTGTGATCTTCATTTCCTTGTATTTTTATTATGAACTTAACCATCAACAAGTAAGAAAATTTCAATATACAAAGAACAGAAAAGAGGGCTATCTATGAAGCTGTGAACTGCTGTTTCACAGTTTTTAAAAGTATAAATAAGTATAGTACATCTTACGTAGATGCATATGAATATAGATGTCAATATATGAGTATGATTATAGATCTCTAAGTATATGTATGTGTATATAAGTGTATGTAGGTAGATGTATGTATATATATATATATCTTTGTGTGTATGTGTATATATGTATATATAAATATACCCCTGCTTAATTGTAGCGATATCAAATTAAAAAAAAAGAGGGCCACTAAGCCATATATAAGGCTCCCCCAAAAGCCACATGTTGACTTAGAAAACCATACATGAACATTATATATATTCTATTGTATTTGATTTATTTTGTTAAGTGTTTCCCAATTACATTTTTAATCTGGGTCAGGCTGCACTCACTAGCACAGTGCCAGGCACATAGTAGGCACCTAAAAATGCCTATTCATTTATTGAATGGTTACTACCTAGCTGACCTTGAGCAAGTGTCTTCATGTGTTCAGACCTCATTTGTCACCTATAAAATGAAAAGGTTGAACGGGATAGACTCAAAGATCCCTTCCAGTTCAAAATCAGGAATAAGTTTTTTCTTGATTGCCTGTTATATCTGTGCTAGGTACTGTGGGGAATGTGACCACTACCTTCAGGGGGCTTACAATCTAGTCAGTATAGCCAGAGAGGACTAGCATATGTTCAGGTTAGCAAAACAAGATATTAGCTTACTTGACATAATGAAGTACTGAATTGTAGGCATGGAATTTTGGTGCTCTGGGAGTTCAAAGGAGAGATAGATGGAGATAGAGAAAGAGAGACAAAGAGATTTAGAGAAAGAGAGAAGAGAGAGAGAGAAGAGAGAGAGAGAGAGAGAGAGAGAGAGAGAGAGAGAGAGAGAAGGCTAGAGAAGTCAGGGAAGGCTTCATGAAAAAAGTGAGAAGAACTGTGCCTTAAAGGATTTGATTAGATAGAAGAAAGAGAGGAAGACATTTCAGGAAAGAGATATCAAATTATTTTAAGATAAACAATGAACTATCCCATTGATTTTGTGATTCAAGTCCACCTCCAATTTCAGTATAAATATGTGTGCATGTAATCTCCTATCTCATTTCATGTTTGTTAAGTTTGAGACATGTTAGGCACCTGAGTGGCTCAATGCATAGAGAACTGGACTCGGATTCAGGAAGACCTGAGTTCAAATTCTGCCTCAGACACATACAAGCTCTGTGGTCCTGGGCAAATATCTTAGCTTCTAGCTGCCTCTATTTCCTTCTCTGTAAAATAGGAATAGCTCCCCACCTGACGGGGCTTGTTGTGAGGATTAAATGGGATAATATTTGTAAAACTCTTTGCACATCTTAAAGATCTATATATTATTATTGGGTTCAAAAAAGTCAACCACATAAGTATAGAATGGGGAAGTTGTTAGATAGTAGTATGTGTAAAAGTGCTCCAGGAATTAGAGATAACCACTGACCCAATATTAAGCCGACAGTATGATATAGCAACCAAGAAAAGCTCAAGATTTTAGGCTATATTAAGAGAGGCCTGATGTATAGGCTGTTTTGTGATGTCAGGGGAAATAGAGGAAGGCCTCTGTCATGTCATTTAGACCCTCTGTGGCAGAGGACACAGACAGTAGTCACGTAGGATGGGTGGGCAAACACTGATGGGTTGTGATCTGCAGTGCCAGAGAATACTTCCAAATCAGTGAGGTCACAGATCTGTTTGAGTATACAGGCTGAAGAAAGGGACAGTCCTGCCACTCTGAAGCTAGTCAAACTGTAATGTGTAATGTCATTGAACCACCAAAGGGTGCTGACTCATGTTCACTGGGGAGCCCCACGCCTACCATAGTGGTTTTCATATGTCCCACTAGGCAGAAATGCTAGACCAGTGCTATGCTTTCTAGGATTATGGGAAAGTCATCCCTCAAGGAAGCAGATTGAAGTCATTCTCAAAGGATGTGTGAACTGGTAGAACTAGCCAGTCAAAATTAGCTCTGAGCCTTTACCCACTGGTGAAACTTTGCTTCCCTAGAATATGTTGGATTTTAGTGAGCACTGGCCCTATGACCTTGGTCTAATGGATTTGTTTCTCCACCAAAGCAGACAAACAAGCTTGAATGTGATGTATGTTTGATTTTTCATCTTAGTATAGAATTGATGAAGTCAATATTCAGTAACAAGAACAGTGCATAATAAAACAATAAAACATCTAGCGAGCAGCTCTGAGCCCACTGTTCTTCTAAACCTGGGGAATCATCTACAGAATGAAGGAGCTACTTCGACTCAAGAGTTCTAGGACTGTATGGTTTGATCCCCAATCTCCTGTTGTCAATTCCCTTTGAGTGGGTAAAGGAGTTGCTGGCTCCATTATTGGCTACATATGTGAAAAGGCAGCAAAATCTCTGGTGGAATTCTGGACCTAGGACTCACAGGGTGGGAAATGACCTTGTGATGTGGGTGGACTTTTAGTCCCAACTGATCCTGGGGCATAGAGATACACTTGACTGACTGGTCATTGGTAGGATCCTCTGGCTTCCTCATGGAACCGGTTGACTAGGCATTGTCATTTTACTTCCACACTAAACCCTGTTACCCAGAATGTCTTGCTTTGTGCAGCTGAGGGGAGGGGCAGCTACAGAATGTGAGTAATTACCCTGATAGATAGGTGGCATTGTGGATAGAAGATTCGACTTAAAATAAAAGACCTGAGTTCAAATCTTGCTGCCAATACTTATGTGAGCCTGGGCAAGACACTTAGTCTCTATCATCCCTCATCTGTAATATTCAGAACTGGGGGCTAGATGATTGCTAAAGTCCCTTCCAACTCCAATTCTATCATCCTATGAACTTTGTGAGCAACTTACTGCCTTTTTAGCTAAGACAAGTTGGAGGTTTCTGCCGACTCTGTAGGACCTAACCATTCCCATGCTTGGGAGAAGGACATTTGAGCAAGAAAACCTTAAAGAAAATTCTGGTAGATGACTACAAGCTTTATTTAAGTGCTATATCAGAATAAACTTTTGATTCAGTGATGTACCATACCTGGGAGCTCTGTCAGAGTGTGAAATGTCAGACCTTGTGTCCCATGGTGACTATAACATTACGTTCTGATATTTGATATCAACAGCTATAAAAATCTTTCAAAATGTCTCTTGCTGCTATCATGTTTTTAATTTTGTCTTAAGGCTTTAGCCAGGCAAATGTTGAGTATAAAGCTGGGAGTTGGGTCAAATCCCTCTAGGCAAATGGCATGTCAGCCTATAATTGCATTTTCACAACTTGATTTATGTTACTCTCTGTATTTGGGGCTGGGTAGGGAGTAGAAGAATGCTTTTCTATTCCCATTGATATCTAGGCATATTAATATAGAGAGAGGGAATATTTAATAAACTATGTTGCATTTCTACTACTGAAAGCACAAATGAGTTTTTAATGGCCCTACACCTACAGTTTCACATAAATCTATCTCGAATGTCTGTGTTGTAGGTGAGCTTGATAAGGTTCCCTGAGCTCCACAATTACATTATAGTGATAACAACAATCTCCACAATAATATTGTAGTCGAAAGAGCTGGTAAATCTTGGCTGCTGTCGATTCACACCTGAGATGTGCGCTTTGCCCCACACCCACCCCCTCTGGCCCCTCACTCTGATTGCACAACTCCTCTCAGAATTTCCATTTAAGGAAGGCGCCCAGGACAGCCATCTCTATTTCTTACCAGGCTGCACTCTGGATTTCTCTAACATGCACCTTCACCAGTCTGGGTTCCTTCCTTCCTCTTCCTCCCCTTCTCCGCCTTCTCATTAGAATGTAAGCACCTTGAGGACAGGGACCTGTCGCTTGTACTTGTATTCTCAGTGCTTGGCATAGTTTCTGAAACATAGTAAGTACTAAATAAATGCTTGTTGACTGGTTGTTTGACTGTTGTACATAATGATACACTGTGACTTTTGATAGCTCAAAAGTCATAGTAGCACATACCATAGAAGCTTGTCTTCAAACACACGTGCATAGAAACAATTTTGGAAATGTATTTTGAATGACTTTCCTTTGTTGCAAAGCTAGAAGACTATGGGTATAGAGGATCATATTTACAATCAGACCATTTGATGAGTTATCTGGTTTTGCTGATCTGCCTTTTGTTTCTATTTCTTTTTAAATCTTTGTTACAAGGAAAGGTTCACTGGGGGGAGGGGGTGGGATATATTCAGAAAGGGACATGATGTAAAAACGACAGGCATCAATAAAAAATAAGAAAATAGAATATGTATTGACTTGAGTCAAATAATCAGTTGTATATAATTAATAACTGACTATTTTTTTAAAAATTCGATTAACTTAGCCTTTTGGAGTTTTTAATACCATAGCTATTTTCCAGTATCCTCTCAACTCTTAACCTCTCCCTTTTGACAAAAAAAAAGCAGTTCAGCAAAAATGACTTTGTGACATTATCTGACACTGCATGAAACAATGCATACCCATAGTGCCCCATCTCTCTCCCAAGAGGACGAAGTGTGTTTTGCTGTCTGTCTTCTGGGACTGAGATTGGTCATGCCATTTAATCTGAGCTCAGCTGGGTTTTAGTATTGTTCTCATTTACATTATTGGGGTGTGTGTGTGTCTGTGTGTGTCTGTGTGTGTGTGTGTGTCTGTGTGTAAAACTTCTCTTGGTTCTACTTTTTTGATTCTACATCAATTCTCTTTCTCTTTTTTCCTTTTCTTTTTTCTTTTTCTCATTCCTTCCTTCCTTCCTTCTTTTCTCCCTTCTTTCCTTACTTCCTCTCTCCCTCTCTCCCTTCCTTGCTTTCTTCCTCCTTCCCTTCCTTCCTTCATTCCTTCCTCCCTCCCTTCCTTCCTCCCTCCCTTCTTTCCTCCCTCCCTCCCTCCCTTCCTTCCTTCCTCCCTCCCTCCCTTCCTTCCTTCCTTCCTTCCCTCTTCTCCCCCCACCCTCTCTCTGTGGGTCTCCTGGTCTAGGCAGGGACAACCGCAGGTTAATTCCCACCATCAGCTAGTTCAGAAGATTTTGACCCGCTGCAACCTGTTCACTTTTCCTCAGGCAACCTATTGGCCCTCTGCTCCCAAAGACTCACCATATTGGTACCAAACTGAGTGAAGACACCCAATCAGCTTCACCTCTACTTCACCTCATAAATCCTGAGCTCAATAGATCCACCAACCTCAACCTCCCCAATAGCAGGGATCAAGGGTTTGAACCTGTGAGCTACCAGATCTGGTTCTCTCTCAGTTCTTCAAATCTTTTCACATTTCTCTGGATTCCTCATATTTGCTACCACTTAGCAAATTATATTCTACTATATTCCTTTTTTGAGATGGTGGTAGAGGTTGTGGAATTGGATTTGTGAATTTATACTATCATTTTAATAACTGGCCACCTTCAATTCAATTCATTTCCATTCCATTAACATTGATTAAGCATCAGGCACTGTGCTAAGCATGGGAGATACACATAGGAGAAAGAAACATAGTCTCTGCTGTCAAGGAGCTTGCTACCTAATGGGGGAAGTCTGCTCACAGAAAGCCGAAAGCGGGGTAGGCTTGGAGTAACCAGCATAGGGCACAATGTTCCTTGGAGTCCAAATCAAGCAGAGTTGCTGGAAAAGGAGAGTTACCTGGAAAATTTGGAAAGTTTAGAGCCCTCTATAAAGGAACATTTTGGGAGGAGCTTAGTGCCCCATCCCAACCAACCCCCAGCCCTTCAATCAGAGGAGAGAGGCTACTAAGGAGTTGAGAAAGTGTAAATATCAAAAACTGAGTCAACCAACATGATGAGATTTCAAGTGATCAGTTTATCCTGAGTGGGGCATGATGTTCTGTGGAGTCCAATGCCTTTGACTTAATTTGGACATTTCTCTTCGTCCTAACTTGGTCTCTGTAGAACATAGACTGCATCTATGAGATGGCAAATAAGTCTTTGTTATTGTCATTTTTCAGTCACACCCAAATCTTTGTGACTGCATTTGGGTTTTCTTGGCAAAGATACTGGACTGGTTTGTCATTTCCTTCTCCAGCTCATATTACAGATGAGGAAATTGAGGCAAATAGGGTGAAGTGACTTGCTCCAAGTCACATACCTGGTATATGTCTGAGCTAGGATTTGAACTCAAGTCTTTCTGACTCTGGATTCCATGCTCTATCCATTGGACCACCTGGTTACCCCATATTTGCTAGATTATAGGATCCAGCAATAGCTACGTTATAGGTGAGATACAGTGTCAGAAAACTGCTTTCCTTCTGTGAACCTCAGTCTTCACACTTGCAAAATGAGTATCGTGGGCTGAATGGTCTCTAACATCCCTCACAAGCACTCTAAATTTGAAATCTGATTCTAAAGTTAATATCAATCCAAGTTATAGTTGGGGGGAAGCATGACCACATAGTTTTAAGTCTGGACATCTGAGATTCAGAGTACGGGGAAAAAAAGAGAGAGAGATAAGCATTTACATATTACCTACATTATTTCATTTGATCCTCACATCAACTCTGAGAGATAGGTGCTATTATTGTCCCCATTTTACAGATGAGGTAACTGAGGCAGATAGAGCTGAAGTGACTTGCCTGGCTTCACACAGCTAGTAAGTATCTGAGACCACATTTGAACTCAGTTCTTCCTGACTCCAGGACCAGTGCTCTATCCACTGTACCACCAGCTTCCTTTAAAAGCAAAGGGCAAGTGGATAGAGTACCAGCCCAGGAGTCAGGACTGGGCAAGTCACTTAACCCAGATTGCCTCACCAAAAAGCAAAAAAAAAGGCAAGGACCAAGGCAAAAAAGAAGAGACATTTGGGAAATTTGGTGTAGTGTGATACAATGAAAAGAGTACTGGATTTGGAATCAGAGGAGACCTGGGTTCAAATCCTGACTCAATCCTCACGATTTGAGACTGCTAAGTGGCACAGTGCACAGTGTGGTGGCCTTGGAATTAAGAAGACATGAGTTCAAATCCTGTCTCTGAAGCTTACTAGCTGTGTGACACTAGGCAAGGCATTTAGCTTCTGTCTGCTTCAGTTTCCTCACCTTAAAATGGGGATAAAAAATAACACCTACATCCCTGGGTTGTTGTGAGCATAAAATGAGATAATATAAGCAAAAGACTTTGTAAACCTTAACATGACATACAAACGCTAGTTATAATAATAATTATTATTACTACTACTACTTCGTGATTTGGGGCATATCAGTCTCTCTGCACCTCAGTTTCTTTATCTGTAAAATAGGTGACCTCTAAGATCCCCTCTAGTTCTAAATCTCTGTTCTGATGGTAAGACCAAGGTCAATTGGTCAGGATGAAAAAGTGGGCTCACACAGGTGCAGTTACTTCAGCAGAGGACTCTGGGTATCTGAGACCCATCATCAGGCAACAGGATCATCAGATCAACTTTTGGACCCTCAAGGGGTATTAACTTGTGTGAGGCACGATTCTTAATCATTGGTGGCATCCATATCAGAAGGGGCAGCACAGAAGACTGGGGCCGTACAGTAGGAGATCTATACCCTCAGGTTCCATTCTAGGGTCATCATAATTTAGGGCTCAACCTTCTCTTGCTTAGAGTAAGTCATAGGATCATGGGATGTGGAGCAGCATGGGATTTGGACTTAGAGTTCATCCAGTCCAACACCTTCTTTTAAAAAAGAAAAATTATGTATTTATTTATTTTTAGTTTTCAACTTTCACTTTTATAAGATTTTGAGTTCTAAATTCCCCCCCCTTCTCTCCCCCTTCCCCAAGATGACATGCAATTTGATGTAGGTTATACATATGCAATGATATTAAACATATTTCCACAGTAGTCAGGTTGCCAATACTTTCTTTTTAAAGGTAGGAGAATAGAGGCCTATCAAAGTGAAATGATTCAGCCAAGGTCAAACATGGGATTTGAACCTAAGTCCATTGACTTCAAATCCACTGCTGCCTATATACCAACCTTCCTCCCGTTTTCCAAGAAGCAGGCAAGAGGCCTAATAGTTACATGGGTTATCTGGCATTTTATACATCAAAACAAAAGGACATTTGATGAAATCTGTCATTTTTCACATTGTACTGTTGTTAAGAAACAAAGAGAAAGAAAGAAGGAAAGAAAGAAAGAAAGAAAGAAAGAAAGAAAAGAAAGAAAGAAAGAAAGAAAGAAAGAAAGAAAGAAAGAAAGAAAAAGAAAGAAAGAAAAGAAGAAAAATCCATCAACCATAGACTCAGGGTAATGGAATCATGAGCAATGCACCAGAATTGAGCTCATAAAGGCCAAACCAGGCCAGACCAGCTGAATTGCTTGGTGTAAGAGGAGGAGGGGAGAGGAGGGCTAGAAGAGGAGTAATCACTCTGGCTTCATAAGGGAAGAGAATGGAGCCTCTTCATGTAATGAAGCTAGAGAATCATAAAAAAAACTGGGCGCTGCGGCTCAGCAATTCAACTCAAATCGCCTTGGCAATGAACCACCTGGGCAGAGCCCCTGACCAAAGGGCCACGGACAAAAGGCAAGGTGATCGGAAACTCAGCCCATCGGGGGGAGATGTCGACTGCTCCGCCACAGGGAATTAGGGCAGCTATTACTTTGATATCTCTCCTGGTCATTAGTGAAGATGTTAAGAGTACATTAAGAAAATTGCATCTGATACAAAATTAGGACTTGCTGTAGATGCCGAGCGAGGTGGAAAATAATAACTGAAGAACCAGGCAGAGGTGAAGGCGAGGCGGCGAGACAAACTCCCACTTGGAAAGCCGGGAGCCAATGTGCAGGAAGAAGAGTGGGCAGTGCTGCAGAAAAGGGAGAAAACCTTTTATGTCCAAACAATGGCTTTAATCAAAGCGTGCCCTCATGGATGCTTTCCTTATGACCTCCTTCAGTGGGACTGCATTTAAATTCATCGGTAAACAAGGAGCTCTTACCTATTAAGTTTTGCCAGACGAATTCTGACTTAGCAGATCTGATCCTTGTGCCTTCAATGTGAGGGATGGGTGCCCATGTCTCCTCAGTTGCTAGGGCCCTGCTCCCTAGAATTTAGCTTGCCTCTGTGTTTTGTATTTCATTTTCTAGGTACGTGTTTTCCTCCCATAATTGAAGTAATGTAATATAAGCTCCTTGAGGGCAGGGACTGGTCCCATTTTTCTGTCTTTGTATTTCCAGATCCTAAAACAAGATCTGAAACTTTTTTTAAGAATTGGATCTGTGATTTCATTGGGATAGAGTACTCCCTGGCAGGGCAGCTACATGGCACAGTTGGATAGAGTACCAGACCTGGAGTCAGGAAGACAAGTTCAAATTCAGCCTCAGATACTTCCTAGCTGTGTGACCCTGGGCAAGTCACTTAACCCTGGTTGTCTCAGTTTCCTCATCTGTAAAATGAGCTAGAGAAGGAAATGGCAAACCACTCCAATATCTCTGCAAAGAAAACCCCAGATCGGGTCACAAAGAGCTGGCTGTGACTGAAATGCTTCAACAACAGTAACAACAACAACTCCCTGATGGGGAATCTCACTCAACCAACGAGGATCAGTCCGTGCTCTACACAAGTCTGAGAGATTAACTAGACACACTGAGAGGGTGGCACAGCCAATATGTGTCTGAGGCAGGACTCGAGCCCAGACCTTTGTGATCCCAACGCAAGTCTTCTATCCACTATCCCATTCTCCTTCTTGCCCCGAACATCGGAGGTATTTAATGAATGCTAATTGAATTGAACTGTGGAATGTGGAAAATCTTCCTTTGAGGAGCAGATGAACGAACTTCTGCAGAGATGCTGAGGAAGCCAGCGTCCAGACAGGATGCTTCAGTGAAAGTGGGGACGTTGGGTGGCCCAGGGCATGGGATCCAGACCTATTGCTGATCAGCATGGTATCAGACAAGCTGCCTGGCAGAATAATAGAATCACAGAGTTCCAAGGTACTTCAGGAGTCATCAAATTCACTTCCTTTCTGACACAAAAACCCTAACAGTAAAAACTAAGAATAACAGCAAGCATTTCTATAACCTTTTAAAGTTTTCAAAGAGATTTACAAATATTAGCTCTTTTGATCCTTGCAATAACCCTGGGGAAAAAAGGCTATTATTATTCCTATTTTATAGATGAGAAAACTGAGGCAGGCAGAGCTGAAGTGACTTGCCAAGGTTCACACAGCTCATGAAGTATCTGAGGTTGTTCTTGAACTCAAATTTTCCTGACTCCAGACCCAGCACTCTAATCACTGCGCCACCTAACTCCCTCCACAAAATATTTCTATGTCCTACATCAAGTGGGCATTTAATAAATGCTTATTGGTGGAATGAATGAATCTCCAACAAGTGTTTATGGAGTGTCTGCTTGAAGACATCCAGTAATGAGGAGCTTCCTACCTCTGAAGGCATGTCACCTTTCCTGATCCCCCATGATGCTAGCGTTGGTTGCGCTTCTAAACTGATTTGCCAGATTGTTTCAGGAAGGTAGCGATGAAACCGAAACTCGCTCAGCCTTGGTTTCCTCATCTGTAAAATGGGGATAATAACAGCCACTACCTCCCAGGCTTGCTGTGAGGATCAAGTGAACAGTAAAGGACCAAGTAAAATCAACTAATAAGAGTCAAAATGGGCTAATAAGGATAGCCAGCGCTTTAAAATTTATGTCATCTCATTTTATCCTCACCACCACCCTCGGAGGGACTTACTATTATTATCCCCATTTTACAGACGAGGAAACTGAGTCACAGAGCGGCTAAGTGACTTGCCCAGGATCACATAGCCGGTCAGTGTTCAAAGCCTCACTTAAATCCAACACACATGCAAGTCAAGACATCACCCTCGTGATGTCATTGATCCTCTTCTGACCAATAACAACAGCCATCTAGCAGTAGTGTTCAATGTGCTACAATGGATTAGATTGTACAGGTCAGTAATTGGCAGAGCGAGGAGGTGATCCCAGGTTCTCCGCCTTCAAATGAGAGAGAGAGAGAGGGACACTTCCTGCTTGACCAGAGTGGAGTCCCAGGTAAGGAGCAGTGTGAGAGAGCACGGGTCGGGCTCTGTGGCTCTTTATCGCAAAGTACAGCGGAGAACCCAGGGCAGGCCTCCGTCGCCACCCCCACCCCTCAATGTCCTCCCTGCCCAGAATTCCGAGTGTGCTTCACCGCCAGAGAGCTCTCGGGCCCAGGGTGTGCACAGGTGCGCTCTATTTGTCCTGTCCGCAGGCTCCCAGTATAAACAGCGCATCAGCGCGTACTGCCCAGCGTGGGTTTATTGAGGCAAACATGGCCAGGTTAAGGTGGCCCCAGGGCTGTATGATCGCAGGGCGCAGAACTCCAATAGAACACATTTCTGCTTTATTTCTTAAACAGATTCAGGAGCACAGGATGAGGCACGGCTCCTGCATGAATGGTTTAAGCTGGTCCTGGAGAAGAATAAATTAATGCGATATGAATCTGAGCTCTTGATCATGTAAGTAAAGAAACACAGACAACAGTGAGGCCGAGGCGGGCTGCGGGGAGGAGGGAGGGCGGTCGCTCCTCCGCTCTGGGCCCCTGTTTTCCCTCCTGATGCATGTACAGCCCTGATTGAGGCAAATTGCCACTTTAGGCTTTGCATATCATATGCCTATTAGTGAGGAGACTCTCCAGTCATCCATTCCCGGGGCTGAGGCTATAGCAGAGAGAGATTCTGCATAGTTATTATAGAGATGGAAAAGCAGGCAGGCTCGCTGAATGGCACCTATAGAGACAGAAACGTGTGGCCTGGCAGTTGGGAGGCCTGAGTTTGGATAGTGGGGTGCCCTGGAGCAAGTCCTGTCCTCATCCCTGGCCCTCTCTGGGTTCTAGCTCCCTCGTCCAGAATAGAAAGGGGATGGTGATATAGGCAAACTCCTTGCTTCACCCGTCCACTTGCAGACCCTTGCTCTGCTATCATCTTTCATCATCCTTCTCTCCTTTTACATTTATACCAACCAATCACACTGTCTGGACTTCAGACAGAGAGAAAGAACATTTTATATTATATACATTATGTTATATATGAGGTATATACAATGTTATATGAGATGTATCATATGTATCATGTGAGATATGTGTGCAAAATAAACATAACACACATGTACATGTGTGTGGATACATATAGGATTGCTTTGTGTACCCCACATGTATGCATATATGCACATGTGTGCATACACACATATACACGCACATACATATACACACATATATACATATATCTGATGTGCCCCCTTCTCTCATCTGACACTGCCACCACGCTGGTACAGGCCTTTGTCACTTTGAGGCTCTTAGTTGATCTTTCTACCATGTCTCTCCCCACTCCAGTCCATCCCCCACTCTGCTTTCAATGAGACCTTCCTAAAGTGCAGGTCTGATCATATCATCCCTCCCCCATTCAAGAAAATCCAGTGGCTCCCTATTAGCTTCAGGATCAAATATCACTCTGTTTGGCTGTTAAAGCCCTCCCTACCCTGGCCCTGTCCTACCTCTCCCCTCTTAGAGTTTTATCTCCACTCACCTACCCCCGTGTACAATCTGTAATCTGGGGACGCTGGATTCCCTGCTATCACTCACACAAGATGCTCTATCTTCCAACCGTCCCCTTTTGCTGGTTGTTCTCTGTGCTCTGGATTTATCTGCCTTCTCTTCTCTACCTCTTGGCTTCCCTGGCTTCTTCCAAGTCTCAGCTAAAATTCCACCTTCTTGCAAAATACCTTTCTCTAGTCCTCCTAAATGCCAGTGTATCCCCCCACCCCCAGCCCTGACTTGGGATTGACTCCAATTGATCTATATCTATGTCTTATCTGTACATATTTGTTTGCAGGCTATCTCCCCCATTAGACTGTGAGCTCTCTGAGGGCAGGCACTCTTTTTGCCTTTTTTATTTCTCTGGTGCTTAATAAATGCTTGATGACTGACTGACTGAAGAGTTCTTAGCCTGAGGGTCTGTGATCTTGGAACTTTTAATATTTTACTAACTGTATTTTGATATAATTGTTTCCTTTTGTAATCATCTGTATTTTATTGTATGTGTTTAAAAATAATATTTCAAGAAGGAATCTGGACACATAACACTTACTAGCTGTGTGACTCTGGGCAAGTCACTTAACCCCAACTGCCTCACAAAAAAAAAAAGGAGTCTATAGGAGTTATTAGATTTCCAAAGTGGCCCACAATGCAAAAAAGGTTAAGAACCCCTGCCATAGGTCCACATAAAAGGAATACTCATGCAATTGGGGGTAGTCCCTGGTAGGGGTCAGGGTGAGAGCAGGCCTTCCCCAGAAACAAGAAATTCTCCCCCATCAAACCTACCAGTCTGCCTGCTGCAATTAAACCTCTGGAGCACAGATGTGCCTGGGGGTTGGTCATAGGCTCAAAGAATCCAATCCGGAAGACTCTTGAGGTCATCTAGTCCAATGTCCTCATTTTATAGATAAGGAAATTGAGGCCCAGAGGGATGGAATTATGAAAACTCCATCAAACCAACATCAAAACATGATCTCGATTTTGGGCTTCCCCCACCAACCTTTGGTTCCTCTTATTCCATACCACCACCCTAGGCATAAGCTACTTCCCCTACCTATTATTTCCTCCCATAGTCTCATTCCCATATGACTTAGCCCTATCCCTCTTTAGTCCCTTGGCCCACCACATTTCCTCTGTTCCCTTTGAAGCCCTTTCCCCATCATTAAGAAATTCCCCTTCATCTTTGATACCTTTTTTTATGAATCTGTATATCCTTTATAAATATTTGTATATCCTTTATATATATTTATATATCCTTTATATATATTTGTATATCCTTTCTATCTTTATATATTCTTTCTATATTCCTTTTTGATATCTTCCTTTCTAACTCTTGGCACCAATGGAAGCCTGGTTTCCTCCCGAGCATCTCACACCTACTACCACCCTCTCCAATGCTCATTCTCTTCTACCACTGCTCTCAGAGGATGGGGCTAGCAAGGGAAGTAGCCATGCTCCTTGCTCCTCCCCACTCCCATCTCTTCCCAACCTTTTTTGATATTCATAACATCTGTTGTGCTTGCCCATCTATTGACTTGACTGGCCATCTATTGTTAACTTGACTCTGTTAACCCTGGCCTCGGTCTCCTTTGCCTTCCAAGATCCCTTTCTACCTTAACCAATGACTTCAGCACTTGGTTTGCATCTTCCACTTCTCCATGTCATCTACCACCCTCCTCAGTAGCTTTAAAAGTCCTTTGTGAGGCTTCTTCTAAAAGTCTAAGCTTGTGCGACCTCCATGTCCACCCCACTTTGATAACCCATCTGAGTGGCCACTCGTTGATGAGACCTCACTATTACTTGAAACTGATCCACCTCCTTCACCTTCATCTTCTGTCCTCCTGCTTCTCCCCTACACCTTACTCTCATCAGGTTTTTAGTCTCTTATTTTTCTCTTGGTACAGTATCCCATCACTTTGAAGACTCTATGGGGAGTTATTTAACAAATTTAGCAAAGCTTTTCTTCTTTTTTTTTATTACTGAAACTTAAATGCACAGCAAGAAAAGAAAAAGAAACATATTATATACTTAAATACAAAATAAGAAAAGAACGAAAGTGTGTCATGTGCACAGCAGAACATAAGAGAGGATTCAAGATACATAGTAATAAATTTCCATTTCAAGAAAGCTTATATAATAAATACTACACGTTGTCTTGAGAGCTGTCCATCTTTTCTTTTCTTCCGTGTTAGTTTTCTTTTGTTCCTGCGTGCACTTTTAACTTTGTTCTTTTTTCCCCTTCTCCCCCACCCCAAGAAGGCTACAATTAAGCACTGATATATTTAGATACATGTGTATATATAATATATATATATATATTATATATACACATACACATATATATACCTATATAGACATATATTTTCCCTAACAAATTCTACTGCTGATCTTCATTTTTGTATTTGTGTGTATCTCTTATTTCCTATCCCTCCTAACTCCTCTACTTTATTTCTGCCTGCTGCCTTGCCCTACTATTACTTAACCTACTCCCCTCCAAGGATCCCTCCCTTATCCTCCCATTCCCATAAATCTACAAAGCTTTTCTTCTTAATAAATCTCACACCAGCCCAAGCTTAGCCATTACAAATTCTGAATGAGCTGAGCTAGAATTAATAAGGTTTTATCATCCAGCAATTAAATAAATACTTATCAAGGGTCTATTCTGGGAAGACAATGTGCTATGTGCTGAGGAGGATGTGACATGTATGCAAAGAAGTATCATATGAAGTATTATCTTTATATCTCCCACTTTACGGAGCTGGGGGTGAAGGAGTTGTTTTGTTATCCTGGGAAGTACAAATGTGAGGCTCCGTCTTCAAAACTCCCACCACAGACACTCATTAACCGTGTGGCCTTCGTAAGTAACTTAGTTTCTCTGTGCCTCAGTTGTCTCAACCTTAAAATGAGGGGCTTATGCCACAGGACCTTGAATGGCCCTTCCAGTTCTTAGATCTATGATTTGATAAGGTCATTCCATTTTTCTGAGCTCAATAAATAGGATTTTTTTTTGGTCAGATGGTTGGGCTCCCAACATTAAAGATTGGGTTTGGTCTCTTCTTAGTTGGTCAGACACTCTGGAAACTCCACGTCAAGAGATGCCCGTAGTGAGTGTAGAGGGAGATGGGGAGAGGCCTCTTGCAGAAGGTGGAAGCTGAGTCTTGAGGGAAGCCGGGGAAGTAAGGAAGTAGAGGGAAGAGGGAGAACATTCCAAGCATCAGGGAGGGCCAGGGAAAAGTCTCACGGTTGGAGAAGAGAGGAACCCCAACTGCAACAAGGAGAATAAAGAAGACTGGAAGGGTAGGAAGGAGCAAGGTTATCAACAGCTTTAAATGTCAAACAGGGGACTTCATTTCATCTGAAGGTAATAAGGAACCACTGGAGTTTGTGGAGTAAGGGGCTGACATGGTCAACCTTCCCCTGCCCTTTTAAAATTTGGCTTTATTTTTGTTTTTGGTTCCAAATTCTCTCCCTCCCTTTACCCACTGAGAAGGCAACAAGTAAGATACCCATTATACATACAAAGTCATGCCAAAAATATGTCCACTTTGTTGTTGTTGTTTAGTCATTTCAGTCATATCTGACTCTTTGTGACCCCATTTGGGGTTTTCTTGGCAAAGTTAATGGAGTGGTTTGCCATTTCCTTCTCCAGTTCATTTTACAAATGAGGAAACTGAGGCAAACAGGGTGAAGAGACTTACCCAGGGTCGGGCAGCGAGTAAGTGTCTGAGGCAGGATTTGCCACATTAGCTGTGTCTAAAAAAAAAAGATAAAACAAGAAAAAGAAAGAAAGAGAAAATATATGCTTCAATCTGCATTCTGATTCCATCAGATCTCTCTCTGGAGGTAGAAAGCATTTTTCCTCAAGAAATAGTCATGGATCATTGTATTGATCAATGTAGCTAAGTCTTTCACAGTTAATCTTCCTTACAATTGCCATTACTATATAGATTGTTCTCTTGGTTCTGCTCACTTCACTTTGCATCAGTTCATACTTGCCAGGTTTTTCTGAAACCATCCCCTTCATCATGTCTTACAACCTCAGTTTCCCTTATCTGTAAAATGAGGGGAGTTAGACTGAATGCCTTCTAAGGTTCCTTCTAGCTCTGGTCCTGTAATGGGTAAAATGGGGGTGATAATAATAACTAAGTCAGTGGCTATTTTGAAGACCAAATGAGATACTATGTAAAGGGCTTTGCAAACTTAAGGTACTTTTTGTTAACTCTAATAACTATTTTTATAAACCCAAAATTCCGCTATTACGTTGACACCCCAAAAAAAATTAAAGAAAAAGGAAAAGAACCCATATGTACAAAAAATATTTAGAGCAACTCTTTGTGGTACCAAAAATTGGAAACTGAAGGGGATGCCCATCAATTAGGGAGTGGCTGAACAAGTTATGGTATATGAATGTGATAGAATATTATTACGCTGTAAGACATGATGAAGGGGATGGTTTCAGACAAACCTGGCAAGTATGAACTGATGCAAAGTGAAGTGAGCAGAACCGAGAGAATAGTCTATATAGTAACAGCAAATCAACTGTGAAAGACTTAGCTACTCTGACCAATACAATGATTCACGACTCTTCCAAAAGATGCTACAATTATTATTATTAAACAGCAGAGCTGTAAGTTCTACAGATATTATTATCTTGATCTTATGCACAAGCAAAATTAAAATTCAGAGAGGCTGATTGACAGGTCTGTGGCCACAAGTTAGTAAACATCAGAGGCATGATTGGAACCCAGTTCTAGGAAGAACCACTCTACCTATGCTGCTGACAAGAACCACAGGCCTGATCCTTTTAGTCACACTGGAGATGAGGACCCCAGAGGCATGAGAACGTTCTCTTGGGAAGTTCAGAGACATCAGCTACAGAAGGATGACCAGATACTGTAATTGCATATTAATCTGAGATTATTCAAAATTGTAATCACTAAAATGTATCATCTTTTCCTATTTTGTGATGCTCAGGGCTCAAGAATTAGAACTGGAAGATCACCAAAGCAGGCTGGAGCAGAAGCTAAGAGAAAAAATGTCCATGGAAGGTGAGTTTATGGAGTTATTGTTTAGAACCACATCAAAAGGAAAAGGATGGGGTCTGAGCAGAGAATTCAATTCAATTTAATTCACAAAGCATTTCTTAAGCCCATATTTTGTGCCCAGCACTGTGCTGCTTAGTGCTTAGGGTACAAATCCAAAAATGACCCAATCTCTGTTCTTAGAGAACTTACATTTGGAGCAGGGAGAAGCTGTATTTACAGGCTGAGAGATACAAAATACACCCACGTATAGAAATGCAGAGGAAATCCATGTCATCGTAGGGTTTCCAGAGGTGGGGAACTTGCAGCCTTGTTTGGATTCAGTCAAAGGGCCTAACTTGAGGACCCAAAGGGCCACTTGTGACCTCGAGGCCACTGCCCCTCCACTGGCCACTCCCCCCCTTTATATGCAAACTAATTTGGGGAAGGGGAAGCACAAACAACGTGACAAGGAGAATCAGGAAAGCCCTTCTATAGGGGCTTTAAGGTATCTGAACTGAATCTAGAAGCAGGCTGGGCATTCCCAAAGACAGGTGAGGAGGGAGAGCATCTCACCAAAACAAAAGACAGAGGAGGGGCATGCATGGGAAGAGCAGCAATGGGTCTGTTTGACCAGAATATAGAGTAAATAAGGAGGAATAAAGTAAGATGAGTCTGGAAAGATGATTAGAACCAGATCGTGAAGGGCCTTAAGTGCCAAATAGGTGCATTGATATTTTATCATAGAGTCAATAAGTAGCTGCTAAATCTTCTTGAGGAAGAGAGTGACATGGTCAACCCAGGGCTCGAAGTATGTCTCTCTGGCAATTATGTGGATGGTAGATTGGAGGAGGCAAGGTTGGTAGCAAGGAAACCAATGAGGAGGCTATTCCAAGGGTCCAGATGAAAGGTGACAAAGGGGACAGATGCAAGATGTATTGGGGAAGGGGGATCAGCAAGACTGAGTGGTAACTGATTGGTTAGGACAGTTGAGATGGAATGAAGAATCAGTGAGGTTTTAAAGCTGGTGACCAGAAGGCTGCTGATACTCACCACAAAGATGGGGAAGTTAGAAGGAATGGTTTTTGTTGTTGTTTTTGTTTTGTTTTGTTTTAGGGGAGTGGAGTAGGAATAATGATTTCTGTTTCATATTTGTGGAATTTGAGATACCCCATATGTTGGTTATAAGAGTGACCCAGCAGAGATTGCCAAGCAGTTTCTCAGCCAATCCTCCTGCTCCTTCCTTCACGTAGGAGCCCAGGGAAAGAGTTCAATCAAATGTTGCCTAACTCTACCCTGCCTGGACCCTCCCAGTCCTTATCCATGTGCTTCATCCTGGTGCTTACGGCAATATTTTTACACTAGCCAGAAAGGACTCTCTTAAAAGACCCCTGGGGCAAAGTCCTCAGACTGGCTAAGCCATGGAAAGGAGAGGTCAAGTTTCTCCTGGATCCTTGGGCCAGGATGGTGCTTCCTAGCAGCTTATCTGGGCTCTGTTGATTTCTTTAGGACAATGAAGAGAGGAGCTGTACCCAGGTAACTAGTATAGTCAGGGAGCTGTCCTAGTTCTTGTTGATACTTGTTTATATTCTTTAGTCAGTCAGTTAACAACTATTTAATAAGCATTTATTATGTACCAGGTGTTGTACTAAGCACTGGAGGTACCTGCCCTCAGGGAGCTTTCATTCTTTATCTCTTGGCAATTACTATCTGGGCAGGTAGGTGGTGCCATAGTGCATAGGTGCTGGACTTAGAGTCAGGAAGACTCATCTTTCTGAGTTCAAATCTGGCCCCAGACATTTACTAGCTGTGTGACCCTTGGCAAGTCACTTAACCCTGTTTGCTTCAGTTTCTTACTCTGTAAAATGAACTGGAGAAGAAATGGCAAACCACTCCAGTATCTCTGCCAAGAAAACCCTAAATGGAGTCATGAAGAGTTATACATGACTGAACAATAACCACAACAATTATTATCTAGTGTTAGGAAGAGATAGATTTCACAGTCCTTCCTGAAATCACACTGTGACCACAAATTCACCTGTGTCCACAAATGGATGTGTATGTAGTACAGTGGAAGGTGTGCTGGGTTTGGAGCCAGACTGTGATTTCCAGCCCTGCTACTCACTGCCTTTGTGACCTTGGGAAAATCACTTCTCTAGGACTCAGTTCTTTCATCCATAAAATGAGGGAGTTAGATCTGACGACCTGTAAGATGCCTTATAGCCTTAAATCGCTAAGAAATGGATGAAAAAGTCTTTGCTAAGCAATGCCTATGTTTTGTGCACTGTGGCAAGTGCAGGACATACAGATACAAAAAGCAAGACAAGCCTGCCCTCAGAGAGCTTACAATCTAATTCTGATATGGGGAGATTATATGCAGAAGAGTGGTGTTCAAGGAGAGATCCTATGATCCTGGCTCCCTAGCTGAAGCATCGAGGGCAGAGACCAGACTTCTATAACTCTCACAGAACCTAGCACATTGGTGTTGTTTGTCCTTCCTTCTCAAAGAGGACCATGACGTCGGGGAAGATGATGTCATAACTTGCAAATGAATCGGAGTTAAGTGAGGGAGGGCTGTGCAAAGGCACCAGCCTCACTTTCTCCTCTGGAGCCATCTGGGTCCAGTGCCAGATATAGATCAGGATGACTGGAGACGGTCCCCAATTTCCATTATCATCCTACTAGAGACCTGACTTAGGCCTCTATCTTACCTTTCCCATAGAATCCAGGTCAATGGAAGGAGAGACTTAGCAGAGTGCTCTTACATAGTGAACCTTTAATAAATTCTCATCGAAGGAATGAATGAGTCCCTACTACTCTATATTCCCTAATCAGCAGGCAGGGGTTCTTAGCTTTTCCATGTGTCATAGACCTCTTGGGCAATCAGGTGAAGCCTTTGCACCCCTTCTTAGAATAATATTCTAAGGGCATAGAGGATGACAAAAGAAACCAATCATATTGAAATAGAGCTAGAAAATATTTTTAAAATAAGTTCCCAGACCCTCAGAAGTCTTATCCATGGACCCCAGGTTAAGGGAGCTGCAGACCAGTTCTCAGTGAGAAGGGACCAGTGTGAGGAACAGAGAAAGGGGAATGAAGGAGCAGAAGGAGAATTGAAATCTCTGCATGAAGCAAGCAGGTTGCAAGGAGAGGGAGGAATACGAGAAAAGATGATTTAAACAAGGCAGACCTTGTAACTGAAGGCTTATGGAATGCTGCTCAGATTGCACAGAACTAATGTCAGATTTATATGCCTAGATACTGAGTTTAATTTGCTACAATACAATTTGGTGAGAGACATACTACTAAAAATCACTTAGCCATACTTTATTTTGAATTCCTTACTGAGCATTCATAGCCATACTCTGGTCACATATGGTCCCTGCTTAAATGCGGTAGCTTTTAATTAGTCTGCATTTAAAAAAAAAAAAAAGAAGAAGAAAAAGAAGAAGCTGATTGCAAAGGGAAGGAAGCATGTCTATTGTGACTAGATAGTATCGCCCCTGGTTTTCACCATTCCCTTTGAGGAAAATATCCCATCCTCTTTCATTTTTTACACCCTTCCACACAGCCTCATCTGTACTTGGAGGTTTAAGGGTTTAATTACAAAATTCAAGACAACAAGCATTTCTTAACCATCAGTTTTTACTAGGTACTAGGGATACAAATAAAAAAGTCAGTTAGTAACTAACATTTATTAAGTGCCTACCTTATGCCAGGCACTGGAAAGAGCCCTGGGCATACAAAAATAAACAAAAACCCATCCCTGCTCTCAAAGAATTCACAGCCTAATGGAGGAAACAATATGCAAACACCTATGTGCAGGCAAGATAAAGACAGGATAAATTAGAGGCAATCTCAGAGAGAAGGCACTAAGATTAAGGAGGATTCAGAAAGGCTTCTTGAAGAAGATGGGACTTTAGCTGAGACTTGAAGGAAGCCAGGGAATAGAGGGGGAAGAGCATTCCAGGCTTGGGAAACAGCCTGGGGGCTGGGAGATGGATCATGTGTTCAAGGAACAGCTGGGAGGCCAGTCACTGTCACTAGGAGATAGTTCTTACCCTCAGGGTGCTTACATTCTACTTGGGGGGGAGCAATAAAGAACATATATACTTATTAGTAATGTGCATACATATCATATATGTATATGTGCACACATATACATATATATATTACACATGAAGAAATTTCAGGAACAGGGCAAAACAACTGAGACAATACCATCAGTTATCAATGGGGTGATTGCTTCATGATTTTATATCCATTTTTATTGGAATTGGAACTGCTCAGTGCTCAAGGTAAGGGATATTTCCTCATGTTAATTTCATTTCCTGTTTATTGAGTGACGAAGAGACCCCAGATCAACTACAAAGAACGTAAGTACTAATAAAATAAACGCCCTGGCTGATTTTAACACAGGTGATTTTTCCCCTCTGTTTTTCCTTAGAGAGCGAAAAAGATGAAAAAGTTCGGAATGAGGAACAGGAGATTTTCACCGAGATGATGAAAGTGATTGAACAGAGGGACAAACTAGTGGATTCCTTAGAGGAGCAGAGAGTGAAAGAAAAAGCTGAAGATCAACACTTTGAAAATTTTATGTTATCTCGAGCTTATCAACTCAGCAGATCATGAAGAAACCTGGGTGCATGCATCCCAGCCACTCAGGGCAGCTCAAGGATCTTGGGGGGGTCAGAAAAAGAAAAAGTTGCCTGATGAAACATGTTTGGAGAAATTCTTAGTACCAAAGCTGTAACACTGGTGGGCAAGTAGGGCTATGCCCCGGGGGAGTGAAATTTAGGGGACACAGACTACTACACTTGCAGCCCTTTCAGCAACAAAGGAACAACTGAGCTTAGCATGTAAGGGGAGCTTTTACCTGGCACTGCCCTGCCCCAGGACTGGCATCACAATGTCCTTGGGTCAATACTCCTCCCCATCACATGAACGTTATACTACTGGCTCTGGGAGCAAAAAATGGCTAATTATGACACTCTCTTTCAAGGTCATAAACAGATAAACAGAGAAAAAAATCCAAAGACAGATTTTTTTTTTTAAAGAAGAACAATAGCATGGTAGAGTGGTAAGGTACTAGACTGTATTCTAGGTCCCAGGTTCAAATCATGTCTCTGTTACTTAGTACCTGTATAAATTTGGCCAGTCATCTTTCCAGGACTCAATCCTCACCTATAAATGAAAGAATTGCACTAGATAACCTTTGAGGCTCCTGCTAACTTGAGATCCATGATGCTAATAAGAAGCAGTCTAATCAGGTGTATAACTGCTCTCCCAGATCCTCCCAGAAATTTACAAGGACTATTTTGAAAATGTTGGCCAAGTCACCAGACACTCTGTTGCTCTCTTGGGTTAGTACTGGTGCCTGGAGAATGGACATCATCTTTTGTCCCCATGGAAGTGACGCACACACTTGGGCTTTACTGTTACAATTAAGACTGAGCTTTCTTAATCCTCGGATATCATTGAGAGGGCTCTCTGTGCTTTAGCATTTTAAAGAGACTTTTTTCCCCCATTAATTTATCCATATTTGTTTTTTTTTTTTATGGGTGGACTGTTTTTAAATGTCAGAAGGAAGCTCCACTCCTTTAAAGATTAGATTAATATTTAAATTGGGTTTCTAGAGGAGGAGAAGCCCCTTTGTCCACTGATTACACAAAGCAAACACCCAGTATAGCAGGTGTGAATTCATTCTAGGGTGGGTTTAATTTACCAGGTGTATTTGCAAACCCTAATGTAACGTACACAAGGGATGTACTTTTAATACAACATTTGAGTGCTAATTTTGTCTAAGTCCCAAACTGTTACTTAATACCAGAGGGATTAACAGCTTTGACAAAATGTTATGGGCTTAAAAATGTCTTGCCTTTGGGGAACTCTATTTGGTGGGGTCCAGAACATGAAAAAGCAAGTTGTAGCATGGCTAGGCTTTCCTAATTCATGGTTCTTTGAGGGTTTTATGTGCTGTCCTTGATAGAAAAAAGAGAGAGAGAGAGAGAGAGAAAGAGAAACCCCAATCTTGGGCATCTAAGCTCCAACCTCTGTTTTAGCTGCTGCTAAAATATGACAATACCAGGTCCCAATTAGTGTGAATTAGTGTCCCTTGAAGTGGTCATGTGTATTCCAATTTGCACTATTCAAAATTATAATGATATAAAATTAAGAAATTGATTCCAACCCAATAGAAACATACAAGATGAATTCAAAGAATGAGACCACTTGGGAGCTGTTACTCTCTTTGATTGGTGTCTAGCTCGTGGACTTCCCCACTCCTGCGCTTTCAGGCCCAAGTTCCAGATTTCTGAAGTTTCCGTTAGTGATTGGCATGACACCTGTGACAGTGGATGTGGAAGCCAAAACCTTTGGATCAATCAGAAGAGAATGATGGTTTCCCAGCCCATTCGGGCATCTTCAAAGAACTGTCTGTCACTGACCAGGAAGAAGGTCATTAAATCCTAGGTATCTCCATTGGCTTGGGTTGGCTGAAGGTCTGGTTTTGTTATTAGGTAAAAGGTGCTTCTATTATTGTCACCTAGGACTCAAGAGCTATGTAATTAATTTGACTCATTATAACTTTAAAGTCTGTTAATCTGTGAAACCAATCTCTGTGTCTGTGACTGTCTAAAGCACCATAACAATACCTTTTGTAAAAAAAAAAAAAGGGAAAGCTGTCAGATGGAGAAAGTCCAGCCTTTGTAGGGTGGGCTCTCATTCACTGAAATAGTACATCCATCATCTTGGTATTTATCTAGACACACATATCTCCTCATGCCTTGAGTTTCAATTTAACCATGGGCTGTATGGTCAGGTTCTCAAAATCAAGGCTGTCAATGCCTGGCTTTCTATTATGAGGAGTTAGGCTTGGCCCTTGTTCTGAATGCATAGAGCTGCAAGGTAGCATGCTGGCCTTAGAATCAAAAAAGACCCAGGTTCAAAAAATCAAAAAAGATAGTAGTCAAATCACTTAAACTTTCTGAACCTCAGTTTGCTCATCTATAAAACAGGCCTAATAGTAACAATAGCATTGCTCTCACAGGGTTGTTGTGAGGATCTAATGAGATAGTACATACACAGTGCTTTGCAAACATTAAAATGCTACTACTATTAAAACTTAAAACCACACTAAGACTTTGGGACACCTTGTATACACATTAGCTATTATTGTTATCTACCTACCTATTTATTTGTGTATGAGTTAGTAACAGCTAATAAGACTCTTTTATTACTCTGCTATTTCTATTTTATCATATGGGGGGAGGGGCATGTTCCTATATCAGTACATAAGTTGTTGAGTTGTCCAAGGATTATTGGCAATAGGTTCTTTGTCAATAATTGTTATTTATGTAGCATTTTCAGACTTGCAGAACACTTTGACATTTATTAAGCACCTACTATATGCTAGCCAATGTGTTAAGCACCAAGGACACAAAGAGAGTCAAAGGACAGTCCCTGCCCTCAAGGAGCTTACAGCCTAATAGAGGAGACAACATGCAAACAAATATATACAAATAAGTTATATACAGAATAAATAGGAACTAATTAGAAGTGGGAAGGCACTGGAATAAAGACAGGATGGGAAAGGCTCCCAGAATTTTAGTTGGTACTTAAAGGAAGTCAGGGAAGCTAGAAGGCAGATGCCAGGAGGAAGAACATTCCAGGTTGTGGGGGGTGGGGGGATGGGGGTGGGTAGCAAGACAAAATGACTGGAGCTGAGATACAATGTCTTGTTCAGGAAACAGTAAGGAAGCCAGTGGATCCAAGCGTATATGAATGGATTGTGTTGTCCTTTGTTCTCTACCACAACATCAGGAAGATGACCCATGACTTGCAAGTGAATTGGATTTAAGTGAGGGAGGGCTGTGCAAAGTCACAAGTCTCACATTCTCCTCCAGAGCCGTGAGTGGATGCATGTAAGGTATAAGAAGACTGGAAGTAGGAGGTGGGAGAAGTAGGTTTGAAGGGCTTTGCACACTAAACAGAGAATTTTGTATTTGATGCTGGAGGCAATAGGGAGCCACTGGAGTTTATTAAGTACAGGGTTGACGTGGAAAATTGCATTTGTGTCTGAATGAAGGATGGACTGGAATGGGGAATGGAGAGCTGATAAGGACCTGCACCAGAGGGGTGGCAGAATCAGAGGAGAGAAGGGGGTCCACCAGATGATGCAAAGGTGACATTGACAACAGACTGGATATTGGGAGTGAGAGATAATGAGGAGTCCAGGATAACTCCTAGGTTACGAGCCTCGGAGACTGGGAAGATGGTAGTGTCCTCTGCAGTAATAGAGAAGCTTGGAAGGGAGAGTGCTTCAGGGAAAATATAATAAGTTCAGTTATGAACATGTTGAATTTAAGATTTCTACCAGCCATTCAGTTCAAGATGTATGAAGGGCAATTGGAGATAGACTAGAGGTCAACAGAAAGATTAAGGCTGGATAGGTAAATATGAGAATCATCTTAATAGAAATAAGAATTAAATCCATGGGAGCTGATGAGATCACCCAATGAAGTAGTATAGAAAAGGATGGAAAGGGGGCCCAGGAGAGAACCCTGTGGCACTCCACAGTTAGTGGGAATAGCAAAGGAGACTGAGAAGAAACAGTCATGTAGTAGGAGAACTAGAAGAGAGCAATGTCCCCAAAATCTAGAGAAAGTATCAAGGAGAAGAGGGTGATTGGCAGTGTAAAAGGCTTCCCAGAGAGAGGGGAGAATGAGGATTGGGAAAGGCCATTGGATTTGGCAACTGACCATCATTAGTAACTTTGGAGAAGACAATTCCAGTGGAATGAAGAGGTCGGAAGTCAGATTGTAAGGGGTAAAGAAGAGAGTGAGAGGAGAAAAAGTGGAGGCTCCTGTTGTAGAGGGCCTTTTTGGGAGCCACAAAGGGCATTCCCAACTCTATATCCTCCCAACAACTGAGATATTTGGTGTTGTTGTTCCGTTGTTTCAGTCATGTCCAACTCCTCACGAGCCCATTTGGGGTTTTCTTGGCAGAGATACTGGAGCGGTTTGTCGTTTCCTTCTCCAGCTCATTTTACAGATGAGAAAACTGAAGCAAACAGGGTTAAGTGACTTGCCCAGGGTCACACAGCTAGTAAGTGTCTGAGGCCAGATTTGAATTCAGATCTTTATGATTCCAGACCTGGCATTCTATCCACTGTACCACCTAGCTGCCCCACTAAGATGATATTATCATCATCCAAATTTTACAAATAAAGAAACTAAGGTTCCACGGGTCGCACACCTAATGAGTGCTAAAACTGAGACTGAAACTCACATCTCTTTCAACTCCAGGTTTTTTCCCACTATACAAGGCTATCTCTCCAGAGGATGCTCTTAACATTCAGCCCATTCAGCATTAAGTTCATAGCATCATAGATCTCGATCTGGAAGGGAACCTAAAGGCTACCTAGGCCAACCTCTTCATTTTACAGATGAAGAAACTGGGGTCCAGGGAGATGAAGTGATTT
This sequence comes from Vombatus ursinus, assembly GCF_900497805.2. NCBI lineage: Eukaryota > Metazoa > Chordata > Mammalia > Diprotodontia > Vombatidae > Vombatus > Vombatus ursinus. The sequence continues at coordinate 10,896,085 of NW_020949548.1, read as the reverse complement.
GCCCAAGGTCACACAGGCAGTATCCATCAAAAGTGGGATTTGAACCCAGGTCCTCTGATTTCCAAGCTCTTTTCTACCATACCAAAGTTCCAAGTCTGCCTAGAGATTGAAGTACATGCTTTCTGGCTAATGAGAGAGATATATGTGATTTGTGTGTCCTACATGCATTTGGTTCTTCATCCTGGTATGGGAGATAGAATAATTAATCTACCTACTGAGATGGGCATATATTGAAGAGATTGATGTGAAAATGATTAGTGTTCTTCACTGCTGGGGCTTCTTAAAGAACTATGGCCACTAGGGACACACAGGTTTTGTTAAGAGATGTGAGAGATGTAACACTATCCTTTTCTAGAGCTTCTTATTTGAAGACCCAGCCGTGCATGGCTGGTGGATAGAAACTTTTAAAGTTAAAATTGTAATCTATTTACAATGCATGCTAATTCGGCCGCCATTTAAAACACAGAAGCTGCTTCTGCATTGGCAAAGGGGTGATTAGTGGACTGGAAGCCCAGTAGATCTTAGATTTAGTCCTAGCTCAGCCACTAACTCACTAGTTGCTGTATGGGTATAGTAACTATTCTCTCCACACCTCCCCTTTCTCATCTGTAAAAGGAGGAAGTTGGACTCAGCCCCTTTCCCACTCTAAATTATAAAATTCAAATATTTGCATTGTTGAGGTCTACACATGTTTTCTTTGGGGCTGTTAAGACAGTGCTATCTTTTCAAAATATTTTCATTCATTATTCTTAATGGATAAAGTGGGAAAAAATTTTATTTGGGGCTGAGAAGACAGGAAAATGTTTTTATTTGCTACTCTCAAAGAATGAAACATAAAATGGTTTCTTTGGGACTGTTGAGACAATGAAATCTTTTCAAAATGTTTCCATTCATTACTCTCAATGGATGAAACATTTCCCCTGGGATCATTTACACATAGTACTCTGGGCTTTTAGATTGTTGCACCTGTTGCAAGTAAATCTTCTTTTATCATAGTATGAGTATGCTGTGGCCAAGGAAAGCATTTTCAAGCTTTTTTTTTTTATTTTAATCATCCTACGAAATAATAGTTGCTAGTAGCATCATCAGGACATAGAGGTAACTGAATTAAGAAACCTGGCTCCCGGTCAGATCTTGGATCCAGATTCATGCAGCTTAGGAGTGAAATTAAGGGATTCCAATTAGCAGAAAGGTGGACATATGTCAAATCTCTGCAGGGCTTGGCTTTTGTGGCTACCCTAGTGCCAAGAGGGCCGTTTTCAGGGAAGAGGTGAAGTGGTCCATGGAGCTGGGATCAACTCCTAAGGTCAGCTCTCCCCAATGCTCAGCTCACTTATGTCCTCCTTCCTTCCCAAAAGAACAAAAAGATCAGTTGCCATTTTTCCAGTGAACACCATTCTCTGCTTCTTGTTCACAGGGAACATGTTTCTTTCACACTAAGATGATTTTTTCTCTGCTGTTGGTACATTTCCTTTATGAGGAAAAAAAAAACCAAAACAAGTTTGCATTTTGAGATCAGAAATAAGATAGAGCTATTAAGCTGTGAAACACAACATGTGGTTTTATGGTTTCATTTGGAAGATGGCATTTGGTAATATTAGGATAATTGGAATCAATAAACACTGTCCTAGATGCAGCTACTGCACCACAGAGAGGGTCTGGCAAATAAGGAACGGGTTTGATGTCCCCTGCATTCTGTAGTCAAATGAAGAGTTCTTTCAGCCCGTTTCTTTCCTCTGGGGAAGCAGATTGGCAGGTTTTTGCTTTCAAGTCAAAGATGGATGAATATCCTGCCGGGGTGGTTGATGGCAAAGCTATCTAAATCTGGCCTTCATGAGGTGGGGGTAGCAGAGGGGCAGCTGGGAGCTGCAGGACTGGAAGGAACTGGGGAGATTGGATGCAGTTAATGCCGATTTAGGAATTTATTGTAATAAGAAGCTTCATGTGCATGGGAAAGAGTCCTATTTCATCCCACTGTTGTTGGTTTTTTTTTTCCAGTCAGTGCTACTCAGTGACTTGGGGGAGGCATTAACTCATTCTAAAAGTTGAAGAGGAAAAAGAAATTAGACGAGTTTTCCTTTTAATGCTGAAATGAACCAAAGATGAGCCACGGGAGGACTGAGAGCCCCAATTTTAGCTTGCTTCATGGGATTGTGGGATGTTAGGTGCAGAACTGGAAGGGACCTCAGGGGCCAGCTAAGCCAGCCCCTCATTTTATAGAGGAGGAAGATCAAGCCTGGGGAAGTGAAATGATTTACCCAAGGCCATACAGGTCATCAACCTGAGAAGTGCAGCCCTAATAACTACAGTGAATGCTTCAATTGCAGTCTCCATGAGAGCATCTGGGAAAGGTTAAATCACACAGAGGAATCTACAAAAGTAACCTTGATCAGTATGTTTACATGGTGGGTGGGGCACCTGGTAAACTTAACCCCCTCCAACCAATTGGTAGAGCATAAAAGAACAATTGGCAGAGGAGGAGGAGGAAGAGCAAACATATTTCATTTCAGATGTCATAGGACTCCATGTTGAAAGCTATTGCCAGGGCAGGGGCCAGGTAACAGAGAGGCTGAGGGGCACGTTAAACAAGCCTGTAATCCTCACCGGGAAAAACAATGAAACATCAAACCTCAATAACATGGTTGTGTTCATCTGTGTGTTAAGCTTATGACTTCCTTCGGCTAACACGTAAGTTTTCAGAAAAATTCTATTCCCCTTCAATTAATCAATTAATCAATCAATGAGAATTTGTTAACTATTATGAACCAGATACTGTTCTAGGTGCTGAAACAATCTCTATTCTCAAAGACCTTTCATTAGAGGGGAGAGGGAAACAAATATATATATATATATGTATGTATGTATATAAAAAATTAAGTACAAAAAGAATAAATACAAAATAGTTTGGGAAGTAGGGCACTAGCATTTGTGGGATTAGATCAGGAAAGCCTGGCTCTGTGTAGAAAGTGATGCTTGAGCTGGGGATACCAAGATAAAAATGAAACAGTCCCTGCCCTCAAGGAACTTACATTCTATTAGTAGTAAAGCCATCAGATTTGCCACAGGGATAAAATTCTCTTTTTGAATGTGACCCCCAAGGCCAAGGGCATGAAATTATGTGAGTCATCCTCTGTGACAAGACCTCTTGGAGGTATCATTCATTAATCTATTCCCCTTTTTGTGTATCTGGCCTTTATGTATAAATATTTAATAGAGTCAGGAACATAAACATATGGTCCTATAGATTTTTACGTCTCTTCTTTTGACTTTTCCTGGTAAGAAGACTGCCTGTGTTCTTTTCCATTCTTCAGTCACTCAACAAGCATTTATTAAACACCAGGTACTAAGTGCTAGGATTATAAAGAAAGGCAAAAGCTATGCTTTCGAGGAGCTCACAGTCCAATGGAGAAGACAACGTGAAAACAACTACATACAAATAAGATATAGCCAGGATAGATTAAAGGCAATCTCAGAAGGAAAGCACTGAGAGCAAGGAGGACCAAGAAAGGCTTTTGTAGAAGGTGAGACTTTAGCTGATACTTGAAGGAAGTCAAGAGATAGCACAGATGAGGAGGGAGAGAGTTCAGGCATGGGGGATAGCCAGTGAAAATGCTTAGTGTTAGGATATAGAGTGTGGTGTTCCAGAAACAGTAAGGAAGCCGTTGTCACTGGGTCATAGAGTATGGAGGGGGAGTAAGGTGCAAGAAGACTGGAAAAATGGAAGGGGCCAGGTTATGAAGAGCTTTAAAAGTCAAATGGAAGATTTTGTATTTGATCCTGGACATAATAAGGAGCCACTGGAATTTCTTGGAGTTTCTTCTTGGGGCAGCTCAGTGGTACAATGGATAGAGTACCTGGTCTGGAGTCAGAAAGACTGTCCCTGAGTTCAAAATCTGGCCTTAGACACTTACTAACTGTGTGACCCTGGCCAAGTCACTTAACCTTGTTTGCCTCAATTTCTCATTTATAAATGAGCTGGGGAAGGACGTGGCAAACCACTCTAGTATCTTTGCCAAGAAAACCCCAAATGGGGGGCAGCTAGGTGGTGCAGTGGATAGAGCATCGGCCTTGAAGTCAGGAGGACTTGAGTTCAAATCCCGTCTCAGACCAAATACTTGACACTTACTAGCTGTGTGACCCTGGGCAAGTCACTTAACCTGAAAAAAAAAAAACAAAAAACAAAGAAAACCCCAAATGTGGTCAAGAAGAGTTGGACACAACCAAATAACAACAATGGAGTTTCTTGAGTAGAGGGATGACATGATCAGACGTGTGCTTTAGAATGATTTGATAACGGAAGTTTGGATTGGAGTAAGGAGAGACTTGAAGCAAGAAGACCAACCAGAAGTTTTCTGCAGTAGTCTAGGCATTAGGCAATGAGGGCTTGTACCAAGGAGATGGCAATGTCAAAGGAGGGAAAGGGAAGGTCAGTGAATGAGATGCTATGAAAAGTAGATCAGATCTTATCCACTTTGAAAGTAGAATCAACAGGATTTGACAACTGATTAGATTGGGGGGGGTGAAAAAATGAGGAGTTGAGAATTACATATGACTTGTGAGCTTGGGTAACTGGGGCAATGGTGACACCCTCAATAGTAATAAGGAGTTTAGAGGAAGGGAAGGGCTTGGGGAAAACTATCATGAGTTTTGTTTTGGATGTGCCAAGTTCAAGATGTCTGTGGGAAATCCAGATTGAGCTGTCCAATAGACAGACAGAGATACAAGACTGGAAGTCACTAGAGAGGTTAGGGCTGGACATATAGATTTGAGAATCATTGATATAGAGATAATAATTGAATCCATGGAGACTGATGAGATGATCAAATGAAACAATATAGAAGAGAAGAGGGCCCAGGATAGAGTATTGGGGGCACCAACAATGGATGAATTAGATGAAGATCCAGCAAAGGAGCCTAAGGAGAGTTCAGACAGGTAGAAGAAAAGCCAGGAAAGAATATCATCACAAAAACCTCCAGAGAGGTGGATATCAAGGAGAAGATCATTATAGTATCAAAAGCGGTAGAGAGGTCAGCAAGGGCCTTAGTAAATTTGGAGAAAGTGGTTTCTATTGAATGATGAAGTTGGTAGCTGAACTCCAGAGAATTAAGAGAGAATGAAAAGAGAGGAAGTAGATACAACTCCCATACATGATCTTCTCAAGGAGTTTAGCCACAAAAGAGAGGAGAGATATAGGATGATAGCTAATAGGGGTAGAGGGATCATTTGAGGGCTTTTTGAAGGTGGAGAAGACACAAACATGTTTGTAAACAGTAGGAAAGCAGCCAATAGAAAAGAAGAGATTGGGGATGTGTTAGAAAGGGGAGATGATAGAGGAAGCAATCTGATGGAGAAGACAGAATGGAATGGCACCATTTGGACATATGGAGATGTTTGCCTTGACAGGGAGAAAGGTCACCTATTCGTGAGAAACAGGGATGAAGGAAGAGACAAGTGGCAGAAGGTATCTGAGTGATATGAGACGAAGAGAAGACAAGAAAAGAAGGTTGTCAGTAAATGGACTCAATTTTTTCAGGAAAATATGAGGCTAGGTTCTTAGATGAGATAGTGGGGAGTGTAGGGGAGATAGATGGCCTGGGAAAGAACTGAGGGGTAGAGGGTTTGGAGGTTGTGGTAAAGATGAAGAACTGGGCTTGGAGTTGCTGGGCAGTGAGAGAGGAATGACAACAGATCATGATCAGATAAAGGAATTTCAGAGTTCATGAACATGGATATGGATCACTTGTGAAGTCAAGAAGTAGGTCATGGGAAATGAGTAAGTTAAGGAATTGAAAAGTTGGGGTATTGGAAGGAGTATCAACATATATGTTGAAGTCCCCTAGTATGAGAGCAGGGGTCAGGGAGGAGAGAAAGATTATGAGACAAGCACTGAACTCATTGGGGAAGGAAGGAGAGTGTTCTAGAAGTCAGTATACAGAGGCAGCTAGGTAGCATAGTGGTTAGAGCACCGACCCTGGAGTCAGGAGGACCTGAGTTCAAATCTGGCCTCAGACACATAACACTCACTAGCTATGTGACTCTGGGCAAGTCACTTAACTCCAATTGCCTCACAAAAAAAAATAAATGTTTAAAAAAAAAGTCAGTATACAACAGCCACCAGTATCTCAACTGGGTGATAAATATGGACTGAATGAACTTCAAAGGAGGAGAAGTTACTGAATGATGGAAGTAGAGTGTGATCCTGGATGTGGCAATGAGGGGCTACAAAGTCAAAGGATACCCAGGAAACTGGCATCAGGAAAGATCCAGATCTCAGTGAGTGCAAGAAGATGAAGGGAATAAGAAGGCAAAAGGTTTAAGATGAAAGCTAGTTTGCTATGTATGGAACAGGAATTCCAGTGAGTACAAGCGGGAGGGTTGGGTAGCCTTAGAGTAGGGTGGTGGGGGGTGAGGGGAAGGGATTGAGCAGAATGTGATGGGAATAAGTGAGTCATTAATGGTGGGGTGGAGAATGGGGTTTGAACAGTGGCAACCGGGGGTTCAGAATCACTGGGATGAGGAGGATTTGATGGGGTAGAAGTAAGTTAATCATTGAAGGATGGAGTTGAGGTTGGTTATCATTGTCCATAGGGGTCTGGCCTCAGGTGGCATTGTCCCAGGCATTAGGCTGTGTGTGGCTGAAAGAGGCAGGGGCAGCAAGGCATGTGTGAAGGCTTCCTGGGTGCCACTGTTGTAGACATGTAGGTGGTCCTACTATAGAACTAAGGAAGAGAATCAACTGGGTTAAATTTGGGAAACTGTGCAATACTTTCAATGACTCCAGCTATTCATTAAAGCAAAACATTATCTTTTCAACACTGGTGGTAATCTTCTGATGATACAATACGGCTGGAAATCACAGAACATTTTGGTGCTATTGTTTGTTCTTCATTCTCGAAGAGGACCATGAAATCAGGGAGATGATGCCATGATATACAAATGAATTGGATTTAAGTGAGGGAGGCTGTGCAAAGTCACCAGCCTCATTTTCTCCTCTGGAGTCATCTGGGTCCAGTGGCCAGATATAGATCAGGACAACTGGAGATGACCTCCACAGTGACCCAAAAGACAATGGAAAGAAGTATGGTGGGCTAATTTTTAGCAAGATGAAGGGTAGGGTATGACCTTGTCCTGTGATTTCACTAGTGCAGGGAATGCCTAGTAAGAAACCTTCCTCTACCTGTGCAGATACGTAACTATTTTTTAAGTTGTTGTCTTAAGAGAATTACCTGAGACACCAAGTTTAAGTGGCTTGGCCACAGTCAGAGAGCCAGGATGTGTTAGAGGTAGGACGTGAACCCAGGTCTTCCTGACTTTGAGGTCCAAGTTTCTCCCCACTCTACTATGCCAACTCCCAAAGGTATAAATAGGCTGAAACATATTACTCAAAATGACTGTTGCACAGAAAGTGGTATAAGCTATATCATCCAGATTATAATCATGATGATAAGGCGAGAATTTAACTACCCAGATCATATATTACCCAAGGTATACGTGATCAGGAAAGGGAGATGGGCTGATCATGTAGTGAGAGTTAGGGACAACAGATTGACAACCTGATGGCTTCACTGATGCCATCACACATGCCCTAGAAGAAAGCCTCCATCCCACTGGGTGAATCCCCTAAAGAGGATTGGTGGAAGGCCATGGATAAGTGTCAAATGGGACAGATATTGTGTGACTATGGCATGGATGGTCATCGTTTGCGCTGCTGCAGAGCATGGTCTTACAGATGAGATCACAGATTCTCTGAAATACTGAAGTAACAGGAATCTCTTCTAAACATTACTGACAAGAGTTCAGTCCAGCCTTTGCTTGGACATCTCAGGGGATGGGGAACTCACTATTTTACTACCCAAGGCAACCCAAACAAATTTATTAAAACAGCAATAACAACAGGAAGTACTTTGCAAATTCCTTCTTAAATATTAGATGTACTTGGTCCACCACAGGAATGTATACTTCCCAAGGTTATGTATAACTGAACACCAAGTCACACAAAGAATACACAAAGAATAAAGAAATCCCAGCATCCCCTTTGCCCACAGTGAACTACACACATACACTGAAATCTGTCTAAGACTTAGTAGCTATGTTTAGGGAGTGATCTGAGGCACAAAGACATTGTGTTTTGGGAATAGAAAACAAACAAACAAACAAACAAAAAAAAACCATCTCCCTCTCCAGGCAGGATTTCATGGACACCTGCATTGGCCACCCCCAGAATTTTCAATTAAACCTAGTGGTTTTCTTTTTAATCCTGGCTCAACCCACTGTCTGTTTTTTCTGCTTCTGATGCAGCCACAGTGAATTACTGAAGGCAGACCTAGTCCTAGATACATTCATGTTATCTGAATCCAATTGCCCCCTTCTTGTTGCTTGGCAATCTGTTTATTCCTCGTTTCTCCTTGCCTTCCTCCCTGATCCTTTTTCACTCCCCAGAATATTCCATTGAGGTTGCTTGGTTTATTTGTAACTCTGGATCAAACCCACTGTCTCCTTTCTCTTCTCCAGCTCCAGCCACAGTGAGTTGCTGAAGGATGATATTTATATATAATCAGGCAGAACTAGTTCAAAATGTATTTATATTGCCCAACTTCAGTTGGACCCTCCTGGCTACTTGGCATTCCATTTATCTCTTTCATTCAGTCCCTAATTGTTCTCCCAAGCGACATTGCTCAATGTTCTCCACTTTTTTCAGTGCCTTCACCTCTAGACCTCTGGGCCCATGACTTTACTTCTAGACCACTGGGCATGTGTAGGAGAAGAATTTGAACATCTGCTATGAGCTTACTCATCTACTCCTCATCTCATCACATCTCTGCCTCTGTACCTGTCCTCTCATCTTCCCCATAACCCAAAACATGGGTGCTTCCCAAGATTCTGTCTCCTTTCTCATTCCCTTCCCCCTCCTCCTACCTTCTCATATCTTCTCCCTTTTCATCCCCTCCCCTCTCTCCTTTGTAATCTCATCTCCTTCCATAATCTCAATGATTACCTCTACACAGATGATTCCCACATTTGTGTCTCCATCTCCAGTATCAACCCCAGAGCTCCAATCTAGAATCTACAAATGCCTGCTGGACATCTCCATCTGTCTGGCTGGCCAACATCTCAAACTCAGCTTCTCTCAAACTGGTCATCAACTCTCCCAAATCCTCAAACATCTTTTCTGCTTATGGTGCCACCATTCTGCCAGTTAGCATGGACTTCTCTTCCTCATCCCAAGTATCCAGTGAATTACCAAATCTTGTTGTGGCCATCTCTTGCATCTAACCCCTATTTTCAACTCCCTTGACAAATGAATGTAATTCAGATCCTCATCTCTTTTCACCTAGACTACTCTCACAGCCTTCTGTTAGCTTTCTACCTTCAGTCTAGCTCTTTATTAATCTACCTTCCTCACCAATGCCCAAATAACCTCCATAATCTGCAGGTAGAGATGACCATGTCATTTCTCTAATCAAAAATAGCTGAAGCATACCCATTGCCTACTGAAAACAGTATAAGACCATGATGCTGACTTTTGAGGTCCACTATAATTTGGCTCCAACCTACCTAGCCAGACTTATTTCAACTGACTGTCCTGCGTGCACTCTAGGTTTCAGCCAAGCTAGACTTACTCTTGTTCTTTTTATAGAATCATAGGAATTAGAGCTGAAGGAGCCTTACAGATTATTCTACTCTAACCTATCATTTTACAGGTGAGGCAGTAGAAGCACAGAGAGGTTAAATGATTTCTTAAAGGTCACATGAACAGTAAGTAGCAGAACTAGAATCTTTTGACTCTGTAAATTGGGTGATCAGGGCAAGCCCTCTCTGATCTGATGGCCAGGGATACTTCCTATGCAGATTGGCTCCATTCCATGAGACACATGTTCTGGCCCTATATTAATGAATATGTGCAGCTCATTAACTCCTGATTACTCCCTTCATCCCTGTGACTGCGACAGTCACATTATTGGCAACTGAGTCCAGAGGTACCCCTTGCCCAGTAGACTCTGAGAACTCTACAAAGACTCCACTATCTTTCTCTTATTGCTTTTGGAGTCTGACAGCTCCTCCCCAAATCCTGATTCTACCACTTATTACTTGTGTGACCTTGGCCAAGTCACTTACACTATTTTGGTTTCAGTTTCCTCATTGGTAAAAAGAAGGGGTTGAATACCCTCTGAAGAACATATTTAGGTGGTAGTTGTAACCCTGAAAATAGGATGAATTCACTTGAGGAAGAGAATTTAGAGAAAATAGCTGAGGGTCTAGGATAGAATCTTGGGGGATCCCAGCAGGTAAGGGATGCAATCAGCAAGAGAAGCCAGGGAAAGAAAGGGATGAGTAATCAGGAGGAATGAGGACCGTCAAGTGTCAGGAAGGATGAGGGAAAGGGAAGTTTTGAAAAGAAGTGGGTATTTAACAGTGTTGAAGACCAAAGAAAGTTCCAGGAGAATGTAGACTTCAAAAGGCTTTTGGATTTGGCAAGAAAAAGGGTGTGGGTGACCTTGGAGAAAAGTTTCATTACTGTTGAGTGAAGCCAGAGGTTGCAGCAGGTTAAAGAGTGAGTGGGTGCTGAGGAGATGAGGTGAGGAGTATATATTACTCATTCAAGAACTTCAGCAGTGAACAGATGTGTATTAGAACAGTAGTTTGAGAATGATAAGTGAAGTTAATGGCTGCTGCTAGGAGACTGCTGAGAAGTCCAAATCCTCTGAAGTTGATGAGGTCTTCCTGTGGTGAAAAGATGGGGGAGGAGAGTGAGGCTCTACTCTCCCCTCTCCCCCATAAGCAATTCCTCTCAGGGGCTTGGTTGGAACTGCTCTCTCTCCTTGCTCACCACTGAAATCAGCAGAGTTCTGAATTGGCCTGTTTTTTTAATACAAAAACCAAAGGGTGTGACTGAGTCTTTTCAGCCAATACCAACATACTTCCTATGTGGGCATCATTTCACCTCATCCAAGGGCCTTTACTACTTCCAGATTCATCAGGACTTTGTCACACCTGGTTAAAATGTCTTTGATTGATGGATAGATTCAATAGGGATATCAAGACCTTCTTTACACATAATTCATATGTTCAACTGATTCTAGGAGAAATACAGGTGTGTTAAATTATTGAGGTATAGGCATGGGACAACCCTCTTTTACTTCTTTTTAAAGGAGCCAGAACTAGCAACTATATTACTCGCTCTAGCTATGCTCCTGAGGATTTAGGTTGTAACAGTCAGTTCAGCAGAAGGAAGGGGAGTTCTTGTCAGCTATCAGCACACAAAAGGTGCTGAGCAAGGCGATGCTTCTCATTCCATCTCATTGAACCAAGCAAATATGGCTTTCTGGATGGTGTCCTTGTAAGAATCTGCAGTTGACACACCACAGTAGCTGACTTCTGCTCCCAAGCTAACTCCTTTCATTCATATGAGCCTCACTGGGGGCTGTGATGCCTTGACACTTCCTCCCCAAACCTGAACGTTCCCACCATCCCATGGCCTGCAGTATTTTATTGCCAGTATTACTATGATCAATGCCATCCTTAGTAGGCAGTTCGCAATTAACAGTGGCAGCATCAAACTGCTTCTCTTGCTTGGGTTTTAGATGTTCTGTGCTTCCATATTTCTCCCAATTTTTTGCAACTGGATCTTGATACTTCATCTCTCTCTCTTACTTGCAAAGCCTCTAGGTCTTGTTTAGTCTTTTTTGTTGTTTTGTCATTTTTCAGTCATGTCCAACTCTTTATGACCCCATTTGGTATTTTCTTGGCAAAGACACTGGAGTGGTTTGCCATTGCCTTCTCCAGCTCATTTTACAGATGAGGAAACTGAGGCAAACAGGGTGAAGTGACTTGCTCAGGGTCACACAGCTAGTAAGTGTCTGAGGCCAGATTTGAATTTAGGAAGATGAGTCTTCCTGCCTCCAGACCCAAAACTCTATCCATTGTAACACCTAGCAGCCATACAGGTGGTCTAGATCAGTGCTTCTTAAACTGCAGGCTGCAACCCCATATGGGGTTGCATAACTGAATGTGGGGATCGTGAAAAATTTGGCAATAGTAAAAGGTGAGTGAGCAAAAATATGAATTTGCAATGACCAAAAAAGAATTAAAAACCAAACACATAATGAATCTGAGGTGTTCTGGGCAGCACTTGCCTGTGTTGCCTCTCGCAACTTCACTGCAGCCTTGGCTCTGAACACACAACATGCGCACTTTGCACTGCACATACCATCACACCATGCAACTGCCAACTAACGCTGCCAGAAACACCTTAGCTCAGATTCAAGACTATTGTATGTTAAGAATTGCGGTGTTTTTACTGTACATACAAAGTTTTCTGCTCTTATAGAAACATAATAGTTTAATTACAGAAAATAAAGACTTTTAATATTTTCCTACTGTCATTCCTCAGCATTTAAGTATCAAATTAAGGGTGTTCTGCCCAAAAGAAGGTAAATTTTGATGGCCAAAACCTACCTAGTTAACTTGGGGCTTACTATCTAAATTTCTTTCTCAAAGACCAAGCCTTAAACCCAATTCACTCCAGTCATTGACTGGACAACAATAGGTCCCTGCCCTGCCCAAGCACCACTTAATGGTTATCTTTTGGGACCTCCTGGCTCAGAGTGAATATAAATAGTAACTGTTTCTCTTGATTTTTTTTTTTTATTAAAGAGACCATCCCTTGACTCACTTCTTCTTCTTCTTCTTTTTTTTGGTGGGGGCAAGACAATTGGGATTAAGTCACTTGCCCAATGTCACGCAGCTAGTAAGTGTCAAGTGTCTGGTCTGAGACCAGATTTAAACTCAGGTCCTCCTAACTCCAAGGCCGGAGCTCTATCCACTATGCCACCTACCTGCCTCTCCTTGACTCACTTCTTAAAGAGACCTATTCACTGAATGGGTGTTTCCTCACTCAAAGTGAGGACTTGAAAAGACCTTTGCTTAAAAAGGCCAAGGTCTCCTACTGCATCCTGGTCCATCTCCAATCATCCTGATCCATATTTGGCCACTGGACCCAAGATGGCATTGGAGGAGAAAGTGAGACTGGTGACTTTGCACAGCCCTCCTTCACTCAAATCAAATTCAATTGCAAGTCATGTCATCATCTCCCTGATGACATGGTCCTCTTTGAGAACAAAGGACAAACCACACAACCACAAGTATCAAATTAATATATATTTAGATTTTATTGTGTTAGAATGTTTGATTTTAAAAATTGCTGTTATCTCCTTCTTTTACAGAAACATAAGTGTTTAATTGCAGCAAGTAAAGACAAAAACCCTTTAATAATATTTCTCCACCATCACTGCTATGTGGTATGTAAGTGTGAACATCAGTGTTTTAAATTAAGCATTAACAAATGTAATTTCATACACTAAAGCTAGTATTTATTTGAGAAATTATTAGCAATATTTATTTATATTTTAGGACAAAATATTTTTCAGTTATGGATAAATGGCTAAATTTAGACAGAAGAGGTAAAAATACTGATGACGATGCAGCAGAGTCTTTGCTACCAGGTTGGAGTACCTAAATTGACAAGAGAAAGAAAATATGTTGAATCATTTTTGCAATATGGATTTGCTTCTAATAATTATGATGGTGTGGGAAAACCTCTTTACTTAATTTGTAATGAAGTTTTGGCTGTGGAGAGCATGAAACCAGCCAAACTAAAATGACATCTTAATACCAAGCATGCAGTGTACTGCAATAAACCAAAGGAATATTTTGAACAACTTTTAAAATCTTCAAATAAAGAAAAACAGTGTTTTGAGAAATTTGTTACTGTCATCGAAAATTATTTACTTGCATCATGTGAAACTTCTTATTTAATTGCAAAAACTAAAAAGCCCTACATGACAGGATTAGATCTTGTGTTACCTGCTGCTATTAAAATGTCAGAAATAGTTCATGGGAAAAAGTATGGGGATGAAATTCATAAAGTTCCTTTATTGAATGATAATGTTTCTAAAAGAATTTCTGGAATTAGTAATGACCAATTCCAGTAGCTTATCACCAGGCTTAAGGGTAGCCCAAAGTTTGTAATTCAAATAGATGAAATAACTAATATTTCTAACATGGCAGAGTTGTTATTTTATGTGAGATATGTTTATGAAGGAAGCATACATGAGGAATTATTGTTCTGTTACCCTTTGGAAGGGCACACAAGAGGGGAAGATATATATCTTAAAGTTGATGATTTTTTCACAAATGAAGGTTTACAGCAAAAGACTTGCATTGGAGTCTGTACAGATGGTGCTGGAGCAATAATTGGTGAGAATGTTGGATTTGTAGCAAAAGTTAAAGCTGGTGACAATGAATATGTCACTTTTACTCATTGCATGATCCATCAGGAGGCACTCATGGCCAAAAAAAAAATCACCAGAGTTAGATGTTGTGCTTTGCTATACTATCAAAATCATTAACTTCATTAAAAGCCATACCCTTAACAGTTGTTTATTTTGTTTTTTTTTAAGGCAATTGGGGCTAAGTGACTTGCCCAGGGTCACACAGCTAGTAAGTGTCAAGTGTTTGGTCTGAGGCCACATTTGGACTTAGGTCCTCCTGACTTCAGGGCTGGTGCTCTATCCACTGTGCCACCTAGCTGCCCCACAGTTGTTTATTTTCAAACCTTTGGAAAGACGTAGGCTCTGATTACAAAAGCTAATTACTACATGCAGAGGTAAGGCGGCTCTCAAGAGGGTGAAGTTTCAACAGATTATTGAAAGTGAAAGATGAAGATGTATTTTTGGCTGAAAACAGAAATCCGATTTTGTTAATTTTTTTATAACAACTTACAACTTTCAAAACTGTTATTTGTTGGATAGTTTTGAAAAACTCAATGATTTAAACATGTTGCTTCAAGGAAAAAATTGTAATGTTTATGTTCAAAGATAAAATTGAAAGTTTTACTAAAAAAGTTAACATATGGAAGAATAGGATAGAAAATGGTTCTTTAGAAACATTTACAGCTACAGATGATTTATAATTGAAAATAACCTTCCCAAAGATTTAATTGTAAGAGTTATAATTGATTATCTGAAGTGCCTAGAGATACAGTTTCAGAAATATTTCCCTTCACATTTTGATTCTAAAAAAACTAAGTTGGGTTCATAAACCATACTCAATTGAAATAAAAACGGCAGTCATCTGCCATTAAATGTTCAAGAAGAATTTGCCAAGTTATCAAGTGATACAGGTTTAAAACCTGAGTTTCCTAAAAAAAAAAAATCATTAAATGAATTTTGGCTTGGGATTAGGACAGAATTTCCAAAAATTTCTGAAATGGCCCCAAACGTACTCCTGCCATTTTGCACTACATATTTTTGTGAGGTAGCATTCTCAGCATTGATGATTATAAAATAAAAATATCGATCAACTCTGAAAAACATTGAAGATACTCTATGTACTGCAGTATCAAATATTCTGCCAAGATTTAATTCTTTCCACAAAAATAAACAAGTATGTCCATCTCATTAGTATGCAAATTTGCTTTAGTCTTTAATAAATGGTAAAATTATATGTATACCAAAGAATTGTTTTGAAATAAATTTCTTTATGATTTATTATCAGTAAATGTTTGATTTGTATGCCTATTTTATATAACTACATACCTGGGGTCAAGTAAAACATTCTCAGGGGGAAAAGGGTCAAGAGTGGAAAAAGTTTAAGAAGCCCTGGTCTAGATCATTTATACATATCCATGTTTTGCTTATATAAGTCAGAGAGTTATTGCTATCTAACCAAGTATCTTTATTGGGAAATCGCCTTCTACAGAGTAGACAGTCAGTTTTTCTTCTTCACTTTAAATTCTTTCCATCAATTCTTCCTCATTATCACTATCACCAGTATAAGCAGCAATTAGACCATGTTTGAATGGGTTTTCCCCTTCTCCATCTTTCATCAGCTCTGGGATAAGCTGCTGTCATTCACCCAAAGCTCCTTCCTTCTCAAAGAGAGCCAAGTCTGCATCTGCTGCTACTGCCTCTCTCCTCTCTTTCTACCTCAAAGAACTGACAGACTGGAAGCGATTCTTGAAGTTTTCTTTTTGTTTATTTGAACTCTTAGCTCAGTGTTCCATGCCTTTGGCATTCTGCTGTGCCATTTTGCTCTTTGGCATCCCCTTCTTTTCCTTCCTTTCTTTGGTGGAAGGCAGACCAGTTCATTGTTGCATTCTACACTCTGCTGCAGGCACCCAGGTCTCCTGTTCTCCATCCCAGTAAAGATACTACTAGGTCAAGGAATTATGATAGTATGGAGAACCAGGTGGATTGTTGGTTTGATTGTACAGTTGGGGACTTTGGGATAATACAGTGGCTGAAGTAGTGGTAACTGCTGCCCCTGGTACAGTAGTGTGTCATTCTCCACTCCCCCTGCTTGTTGCTGGTAAAACTGCTGATAATCCGATGAATATTGGGCATTCTGTGCAGAGCCATCTTGGCCTGGTTGGAAATAATTGTTCAGGGCATACCTCAGAGATACTGCAAGTTTGGTTCCAGACCACTGCAATAAAGCAAGTATCACAATAAAGTCACTCAACACAAGTTTTTTTGTTTCCTAGTGCATATAAAAGTTATGTTTACACTATGCTGTGATCTATTAAGCATACAATAGTATTCTGTCTAAAAAATGTGCATACCTTAATGAAAAATGTTTAATTGCTAAAAAAAAAAAATGCTAACCATCATCTGAGCCTACAGTAAGTCATAGTCTTTTCATTGGTGGAGGGACTTGCCTCGATGTTGAGGCTGCTGACTAATCAGGATGGTAGTTGCTGAAGGCTGGAATGGCTGTGACAATTTCTTAAAATAAGACAATGAAGTTTGCCACATTGATTGGCCCTTCCTTTCACAAAAGGTTTCTCTATAGCATGTGATGCTATTTGATAGCATTTTACCCACAGTAGAATGTCTTTCAAAATTAGAGTCAATCCTCTCAAACTCTGCCGCTGCTTTATCAACTAACTTTATGTAATATTCTCCAATATTGTTGGAATTGTCAGGGAATAGGGAGGCCCAGGAGATGGAGAGAGGGAGGAGAATGGCCAGTCAGTGGAGCAGTCAGAACACACACAACATTTTTCTATTAAGTCTACTGTCTTATATGGTTATGGTTGGTGGTACCTCAAAACAATTTTATATATGTGTGTGTGTGTGTGTGTGTGTATTTATCACTAAGCACAGATTATCATAACAGATATAATAATGAAAAAGTTTGAAACATTGTGAGAATTATCAAAATGTGTCACAGAGACACAATATGAGCTGTTGGAAAAATGGTACTGACAGACTTGCTCAACACAGAGTTGCCAGAAAACTTCAATTTGTAAAAAAAACAAAAACCAAAAAAACCTCAAAATCTGTGAAACGTAATAAAGCAGAACACAATAAAATGAGGTATGCCTGTCGTTTATGTTGTCACTTTCTCCACTTTGAGACTGAGTGGATGACCACTGAGCTACGGCAATGGCTATGCCAGCCACAGACAAAGGTGCTGACCTTTTACCACCTGGAAGAACCAAATCTTTTCTGGTACTTTTGGCCAAATCTCCTCTAATTGTTTTGCCATTGATATTCAGTGGAGGATGAAGACTTTGTAGCACTTCTAGTAGCTGAGAAACATCCATTGCTGAAGACAGCTGCACAAATGAAAATCCTCTGTTCTGCTGCATCTGTTTGTGTCTTACAAGACGAGAGTTATAGACTAATGATGCACATGGAGACAATGCTGTCATTATGGAATCTACACCAATATGAGGAACAATAGTCAAAGAATAATAGTATCATAGTCGTAATCCACAAACTGGGCAGACTCTGTGGATTTAGATGGGACTTCAGTTCTGAGTCGAATTTATCAGCTCCGTATCCAAAATATTTGAGTCTTTTCCTAAAGTTGTTAAAGCAGCACTCGTTACAAAACCATCCTCAAATTTAGGTCTGGGATTGCTATAATGCATTGCAATATGATTTCCTTGAATCATCAATTTTTTCTGGTTGGTTTCTTTCTTTCTTTCTTTTTTTTTTTTTTTTTGCTTTTTTGGTGAGGCAATCAGGGTTAAGTGACTTGCCCAGGGACACTTACACAGCTAGTTAAGTGTCAAGTGTTCTGGTTGGTTTCTATCCAGCTGGTAGCATCTTGCAATTGATGATACTCTGAGAAAGAGAAACCATGGTTTACACCTATTTTTCTCTTCATCAGCTGCACATCTACAGGCTGAAGGCCTTCAAAGGATTCCGTTCTTTCTCAAATATCATTCTCTGTAGCAGTAACAGGAAGTGGGGGCAACATAATTGTCTTATTCTCCCACTCATCATTAATATCATTCCTGTAGTCAATGTTCTCCATAGTCAACATCAGAATGGCAGCCATTTTCTGATCTGTCACTATTCCTTCTCTCCCTGTTCCTTCTCTCCCGGTTCCCTCCCCGGACTGTCATAATCCCTGCAATCATCATATCCATGGTCCCTTTGATCATCACTAGATCTTTCATAATCTGAATCCTTCTGCCTGTTTCATCCCGATCATCCTGATCTATGATGGAACCATATCTTCCACTACTCTCTGTTCTATTGACTCTTTTGTCTGAACTCCTAGTTTTGTTAAAAGAGCTAGTACATTGCTCCAAAAATGTCAAATGTCTTTTCGAGAGGCAGTTGGGATCAAGAGAAAGTTCTGGGGGAGAGCACGGACAAACCAGTGCACTCACCCCTAACTCTGCAGCTCAGAGTCTCAGAGGCTCCAGCAGTTGTCTTGGACCTGAACAAAATGGCTACTCCCCTGAATGTCATCTCCTGCCCACATAGCCCCTCGCCACTCTTAGCTGGCCACCACCGGCTGGAGGCTGTTATGCTTCTTAAACAACATGCTGGACGTTACTGTAGTTCAGGTTTTCATATAAGCCTCTTTCTTGCTCTTTTCACAGATTGTGGTGTTTGTGTTTGTTGGTGATTGTTAAAATCAGTAGTAAGGAAGGGAGTAGAAGACATGAAACTGACCAAGTAAGAGGGAAGAACATCTTTTCTTCAGCTTGATAAGTTGCTCCAGAAACACTTAAAGTTACTTCTGTGTTCCTTTAGGGCAAACACTATCTTTTGCCTCTTTTTATATCTCCAATGTTTAGCACAGTGCCTAGCACATAGTGAGTGCTCAATAAATGTTTATTAATTGATTAACTGATCTGGAAACCTTTTTTGATGATAGATAGTTTGATGGTCATCAAAAGACCTAGGTTTTTGTCCTAGACAGCTGCATCACCAATTCACAGTGACCTTGGACAAGTAGTTGACTTCTCTGGGTCTCAGTTTCCTCATCTGCAAAATGCACTACTTACCACATGGGGTGAAAGAGGGATCACCTGCCTACCTATGGCCTGCTTTGCCAATAAGTTTCAAGCTTAAGAAGTTAAGGAGATATTAGGAGGAAGCTAAGAGAGGTAAGGAATCATAATGTGGAGGAGTTGGTGTCCAAAGACCTTGATTTGTGTTTTGCCTCTACTGATATTAGCAGGGTAGCTGTGGACAAGTCACTTAAGGTCTGAATGTCCCAGGCAGCTCTCTTAAGACAATAAATGACAAATAAGATGAAGATTGGTAGAGGGAGTTTTCACAACTGGAATTTCCACAATAATGAAATCATAGGTCAGAGCTTAAACAAAAACCAAAACAATCATAGGAGGGCTGGGATAGGATGGTGACTGAGGAGATTAGTGTCCACATGACCAGAATTCTAGATGATAGGTCATCTGAGGTAGCCCTGAAGAGTGACTGGGAAGGAAGAGAAACCAATTCTGAGAGGAAGATGATTAATTTGACTTTAGGCTTGTGGAGTTTGAGGTGAGAACATGATCCCTCTGTGGAGATATTCTGGTGTTGATGATAGGATTCTAAACAGGATGGACTCTTAAGGATCTTAAGAGATTTCAGATCTTAAGGATTTGCAATAGTATAACCCTCTGATTTTATAGCATAGGAAAATTAAGCCAAGAGGAGAAGGGACTTGCCCAAGGTTACAAAGCTAATGTGTGTCATAGCTGGGACTAGAACCCAGGTCACCTCTAAGCTTGTGGCCCCCAGAAATGGAGCTTGAGAGTGAACTAAGGATTGGTACTATAGATCCTGAAACTGTGTTAGGTGAGGCTCTGAGGATGAGTAGGCTTTTCAAGAGAGAAAGAAGTGAAGTGAAAAAGAACAGAGTTGTTGAAATATAATTCCTTTCCTAACTCAGCCCCATGGGAAATTCAGGAATCAGATGCTGTCAGATCTAGAGCCTGGGGCAACCATAGCTTCTAGCTTATCACAAGCTCCCCAGAGTTCACTGAACATCTTCAAGGTTGAATTCACAGCTGGAACTCTTGAAATTTAATTTTTTTTAAATGTTTGAACCCGAAGGGTCTTTGGAGATTATCTATTCCAAAGCCTTCAGTCCAGAGTTGAATACAGGGTTGTTGGATTTCTGAAAGAATGGCTAGAACCAAGGTAATCTGATCATATCACACATTCTTACTATTGAATGCTGGCATTCAGTGATTGGCAGGACCAAGTCTGCATGCCTGCTGTGGTTCTCCCAGTTGATCAGAAGAAGGTTCAGGTGCTCAAACAAGCTCCCCCGGGCTAGAATCTTATGTGAGCAGGAGAGGAAGACGGGAGAGTCAATAAAAACCTCTCTGAGAATGGGAGGAACAGATATCATAGGTAGAACTTGAACCCAGGCCTTCCGAACTCTGAGGCTGGGAATGCAGGGGCAGGGAGGGTTAAGTAATACTCTTCTGCTTGATGAGTGCATGTCCACTACTGAAAAGTTCTGAGTTTTGGTAGGAAACAGACGAGGTTGCAGGGGCTGAGGTTGCCTGGGGCTCCTACCTGCTCTAGGTGAGCTTTGGTGGCCTGGCCTGGCCTGGCCCGGCCCAGCCAGGTACACTGAGTGCCAGAACCAGGGACCAGGCAAACTTCTTCCCGGGAAGGAGGGCGGGAGGGAGGGAGCGAGGGAGGGAGGGAACGAGGGAAGGGAAAGGAGAGCGAGAGCTGCCTCAAATGCTTGGAATAATTCCGCTTCCGTTTGGAAAGGGGCAGCTTCAGTCTCCGCGGCCGCCGCCTGCCCTGCCGCCTTCTCCTTCGTTGCGCCCCAGTCCGAGCCGTCCCGGCCCTCCCGGAGCTCCGCTCTCCGCTCCCCGACATGGCAACCTCCCCCCAGAAGTCACCCTCGGCCCCCAAATCTCCCACCCCCAAGTCTCCCCCGTCCCGGAAGAAAGATGACTCCTTCTTGGGGAAACTTGGAGGAACTCTGGCCCGGAGAAAGAAAGCCAAGGAGGGTGAGTAGGGCGCGGAACTAGGTTCCCGGGGGCTCCCCCCTCCCCCCCAGCTCGGAGCCAGCCCAGTCGGACAGCGCCCTGGGAGGGGCGGCCAGGGCAGGGCAGGGCAGGGCTGGGTAGGACTGGGCTGGGTTCGGGGGGCCCGGGGCTGGCCAGGCTGGCTCTGCGTGTGTCCAGGGTGGGGGACAGCGCATCTTGGGGCTGTGAGACCCGGGAGCCCAGAGCTGGCTGCGAGCCCCGGGGTCGGGGGGCTGTGTGTGTGTGTGTGTGTGTGTGTGTGTGTGTATGTGTATGTGTGCGCGCGTCTGTGTGTATGTGTGTGCGCGTTTGTATTTCCTGTGGAAACGTCACTCTGGAAAAATGCGGGAGCCCGGAGCTGCTCCAGGCCTGCCCCGCCCCCCGCGGGCCTGCCCAGCTGCCCGGATGTGCACTCCCTCCACCCCCGGCCTGGCCTGGCCCCTGCCCTGGCTCCCCGGCTGCTCCTTGTGCTCTGCGCCATGGGCAGCCCCAATTCGAGAGCTGCCAGCCTTGGCGCGGGGCGGGGCTCCCTTCTGGGGGCTCCGTGCGCCTCCTCATGACTTTTAATGGAGGATCCCACCCCCCTTCCCTCTCCTAGGGAGGGATGCAGCTCTAGATCTTCCCGGAATGGCCGGAGAGGCCGGTGGGTTGGGTTTCTGCGCCGCCGCTAGGCTCTGGCAGCTGGACAGGACGTTAACAGAAGGCTCTTCTAACAGAAGGCTCTGTTAGAGCCTTCCCCCCATTCCCCGAAGAAGGGAGGCCGGCACTGGGCAAGGCTACTGGGCCTTGGTCCGTAAGCATCCCTCTTACTCCCAGCATCCACTTTCAGAGGTCCTCGAGGGCCAAGGCCATAGTTATAATGATGATGACGGGTGATGAGAGGGTGCCCCAGGCAAATTCCTAAAGCATTTTAGAATATGCTGCCCCTTTTCAGCTTCAAGGCCTTCTGAGGTAGGGACTCCTGGGGTTATTAATCCCACTTTGCAGATGAAGCATACCAGGAGAAATGAGGTGACTTACTCCGACTCAACCAAGTCCCAAACCCAAGTCCTGACTCTTCAGTCCAACATCATCCTTTATCCTCTATCCCACAATCTTAAAATATTCCCTTTAGCGGCACTAAAAAGCCCCAAACTGGCTTACAGTCAGTGGAGAATTCTTATCAAGGCTACACTGCCTCTTCAGATCTTGACCACACCTGGAAAGCAGTGAAAGTATGGCCTCTCCCAGCCTTGAAGCTGTTTGTCCTTCCTTCTGGAAGAGGACCATGACATCAGGGAGGTGATGCCATGACACAAAAGTGAATTGAATTTAAGTGAGGCAGGGCTGTGCAAAGTCACCAGCCTCACTTTCTCCTCCAGAGCCATCTGGGTCCAGTGGTCAGATATCGATCAGAACAACTGGAGATGGCCCAGGATGCAGTGAGGGACCTTGATAACAGAGCTAGAGTTGAGGGGGTTTAGCATCCTGTGGAAGGTTTTATGATCTCTAAGTGCCAGAGCTGGGACTTGATTTTAGGCTAGTCAGGCTACTCAGTCCCTCAGGCATTGGGCTAAGTGCTGGGAATCAAAAAAAAAAAGGGGGGGGGGAAGTCGGTCAGTCAATAAGCATTTATTAAGCACTTACAAAGTACCAGGCATTGAGCTGAACTCTAGGGATACAAAGAAAGATAAAAGACAGTCCCTGCTCCAGAGGAGCTCACAGTCTCATGGGGAAGATGACATTCAAACAGCCACATACTAGCAGGCTATATATATATATATATATACATACATACATACATACATACATATACAGGATAAGTGAAAGAAAATCAAAAAAAGGAAAGTCAATAGAATTAAGAGAGGTCAGGAAAGGTGAGAAGGTGAAATTTTAGCTGGGGCTTCAAGAAAAACAGAGAGGATGAGGGGGAAAATTAGGAGAGAGACTATTCCAGGGACAGCCAGTGAAGATTCTGGGGGTCAAGAATGTGCTGTGTGGGAGCAACAGGAAGGCCGGAGTGGATCACCAAGTGCATAAGACCACTGGTAACATAGGAAGGAATCAGGTTATGAAGAGCTTTGAAAGCCAGAGGATTTTATACTTGATCCTGGAGATGAGAGGAAGCCATTGGAATTTATTGAGTCTGTGACCCCATTTGGGGTTTTCTTGGCAAAGATGCTAGAGTGGTTTGCCATTTCCTTCTCCAGATCATTTTACAGATGAGGAAACTGAGGTAAATAAGGTTAAGTGACTTGCCCAGGGTCACACAGCTAATAAGTGTTTGAGAGAGCATTTGAAATCAGGAAGATGTGTCTTCCTGACTCCAGGCCTCAAATTCTATCTACTGTGCCACCTAGCTGCCCCTACTCATACATTAGTAGATATTTAATAAATGTTGAATTAATTTAGCACTTATTAAGTAGACATTGGAAATACAAAGACAAAAATGAAATAATTCCAGACCTCAAGGAGTTTATATTCTGCTATACATAAATGCATAAATGTTATATATACATATATAAACTTTATATGTACCTATTCATATATATTAAAACAATACACAGTTGATATATTGTATATTTTATATGATATACATACAGATAGATGGATAGACAGAGACTGAAACTGATTTCATTGGTATAAAGAACCCCAAGGTGAGGAAACTACTGATACCAATGGACATCTGTGCACTCTCTGAAATGTCTAATCTCAACGATTGGCCTAGACCACTGAGTCTAAGTGACCTGCCCAGGGTCATACAACCAGTCTATGTCAGAGATAAGACTTGAACTCAGGTGTTCCTGGGCATTTCTCTAGCCACTGTACCTGCTGCCTCTTATAAATACAACACAAAGTATACAATACAAATACACACTCAACACAAAGTAATTTCAGGGGAAGAGGGAAGAGCACTAAGACCCCGGAGAGGGAGAGGTAATGTCAAAACCAGGCTGGTTTAGGACATGGCACTTCAGTGAGCCTTTAAGGTAGAATTTGGTGGAGCATCCAAGGCACAGGAAAAAGCCTGTGCAAATGCAAGGAGGTGGGAAATGAAATATCATGTATTAGGGAATAATAGGCCAGTTTGGCTGGACCTAGAGATTGTAAAGGGTTTAAGTAGCAAGTAGAGTCATTTCCGTTTTATCCTAGAGATAACAGGTATTTCCTGAAGTTTCTTGGGTGTTAATTCTAGAATAAATGAATACATGTAAGCTCACCGATGGCTATATAACCTTGGGGAAATAAATTAACTTCCTGTTGCCTCAGTTTCCTCATCTGTAAAATGAGCTAGAGAAGGAAATGGCAAACCACTCCAGTATTTTTGCCAAGAAAACCCCAAATGGGGTCACAAAGAGGTGGACTGACTGAAACGACTGAGAAACCACAAAAAAGTTATTTGTTTATGTTATAACTATAAAATGAATATATATGTGCATACACACACAAGGACCAGATTTTAGTTTTTCTACTGTTAGAATTGACTAGGGGGTTGCTCTGTAGGGGTGGATGGCCCTTGTCTTGGAGGTAGAAGAAATGCCTCCCAACCCAGCCCCAAACTCTCCCTCCTCATCTGAGGCCAAGCGTGGACTTCTGGTCACTCTTCTCTACTTGTGAGAAAAGATGTTTCTCTTCTCAATAAAGAGATCCCTACAAAGAAAATGAAGTAAGAAGAAGCTTGGTGCAGGATTACAGAGTTGGACACCACACGGCCTTCAATTTCAAAAGCCACTGAGGATCTCTGGGACCAAGAGTTGTCTGGTTAATCATTTCTGTAGGGAGAAAATCCAGGCTATCTTATCATTCCCCGGATCTGCTAATATCTAATTATGGAGCTCACAGGGGGGGAAAGGGCCCCTATTGCCTGGAGGTGATGGCTAAACGTCCTGCAGAGCTTTCTTCTCTTTGTCTTCAATTTCTCCCAGGCCTGGCTTCTGGGAAACTGTTTTACACAGACTGAGGAAAGACAGCTGGACATCCTTGATGTAAAACAACCCTTTTTCCAATCTTAGTCTGCACATTTCTGAGATCCACTCTAAGACCTTCAGTTCGTTTTCTGAACTCTTTTAGGCACCAGTGAGGGGGTGCCTGCTCCTTACTGGGGCAGCCAGCCCATTCCACTTTTGGATAGCTCTTATATAGCGCAACTAAGTTCTTGTTGTCATGCCTACATCTATCTTTGTGACTTGTATCTATGGCTCCTAGTTCTTACTTATTCTGGACCCACACAGAACATATCTAATCCTTCTTAAAGGCCGGCAAATAATGGAAGACAGCTCTCATTTTCCCAATCACCCTTCTCTTGCCCAGGATAAAGTCCCTTTTGTTGATTGTGTATGACTCTTTGTGACCCCATTTGGGGTTTTCTTGGCAAAGATACTAGAATGATTTGCCATTTCCTTCTCTAGCTCAATTTACAGATGGCAAAGAGGGTTAAGTGACTTGCCCAGGGTCACACGGCTAGTGTCTAAGGCCAGATCTGAACTCATGAAGATGAATCTTCCTGCCTCCAGGCCTGGTGCTCTGGGCACTATGGCACCACCTAGCTGCCCAGTCCCTTCAACTGATTCTTGTATAGTATTGTCTCTAGTCCCCTCACCAGCTTTGATCATCTTCTGGATGCATTCTAGCTTCTTCATCAGTATCCATTCTAAAATGTGGCATGCAGTTTCTATAGTCCCATTATATAGGCACACCTTTTATCTGAAATACACAGACTCAATTTGACATTAATTTTAACAAGCATTTATGAGATGCCTATTGCTGCCAGGCACTGTGGGAAATGAAGACAAAAATGAAACAAACCCTGCCCTCAAGGAGCTTACATTCTACTATTCAAGAAGTTGGATATAACATGTAACACATGTAACAGATATATTTTATAACACATACGCAAACAGGTTAAGAATTGTATGCAAAGTAGAGCTAGACTTTAGAAGACATCTACCATCCAGCAACCTCATTTTATCAGTGAGGAATCTTAGGCCCAGAACGGAGAAATTACTTTCTTAAGTCCACAAAGGTAACAATTTTCAGAACCAGACTCAAATTTATGCCTTCTTACTCTAAATCAAGTTTTATTTTTCATCAGTCCACCAAAGTATTACGGTCTTTAGACTTGAGTAAAAATAAACAGAAAGTAGAGGTAGTATTCAATTTCTTTGGGGCTCAGTGCTCAATTTCTACTAAACTTCCTACCTAATGAAGACACCTGTGTGAGGGGACAGGTTTGGTGCAGAAGAAAGAGTCCTAGACTAGAGTGGAGAGATGTGGTTTCAAGTCTCATTTCCAACACTTATAAATTCTGTGACTATCAGTGAGTTACTTAACGTCTCTGAGCCCATTTATTTTCTCATCTATAATACAGGGATGTCCCTGTAAAGGACTCAGTAAACCCTCACACCAGAGGTGCTATGTCTCCCTGAATACTCCATATACCCCACCTGCTCATCCATCTTTGGTGGCCACCTCTTACCCAACTCTCACCTGTGGCTCCAAGAAGCTGTAGCATGAGCATTGGCCATGCCCCAGTAAACCATCTCAGCAGATGGGCTAAACCAGGTTGACAGGTCTCAAACCCATTGATGAGTTAGGGGATGTCTACCTCAGGCACACAAACGCTTCGTCCTGGGTAGATGAAAACAATTTGTTCCAAAAGCTGTGAAGTTGGCTGAAGCAGGTGCCGCGGAGTGCTTAGAGCTTGGTCAGACATCAAAGACTCCAAGGTCATCCACTGTGTCCCAGGCCATTGCCAGTTGTCTTGACTTTTGTCCTGCCACTGGTCTCCGATGACTGGAAGAGAAAGTGAGGCTGACCACTTTGTGTAACTGTGCCTCATTTAAATACAGTTCAAGCACAAGTCAAGACATCACCCTGTGACATCATTGGTCCTTTTTGAAAATGAAGGATCATTATCATCAACAACAACAGGGATGTGATATTTACTCCACCTACCTCTTGGAGTTGTTGTGAAGATCAGTTGGGATTTTACATATATATGTGTGTGTGTGTGTGTGTGTGTGTGTGTGAACATGAGGCTCCATAGAAATATACATGATTGTTATTATTAGGCTTTATCAGTTCTGCCTGAAATCTCATTCTCCCTGCCATAATCAGGCTCTCCTCTCTGCCATAATCAGGCTCCTCTCCTCTTGGATCAGGTCAGCTTGTTCACTCCAGAACAAACAGAAACTTTACAGGCTTGCAAATAAAATTTCACTTCTAAAGAATCCATCTGTGAACAGCCACCTACTAATGAGGATAGTAAGGGATGACTTTGTTCCCAGTTTCAACTTATGTTGTCTAGGTGACTGGCAAAGATGGTGGTGTGAGAGGAAGCGGTAGCACTACTCTGGAAAGGACTTTATAAGAGCCCCAGACAAAGTAGCAATTGGCAAATCCAAGATAAAATGACAGCGGGTCCATTTTTTTTTTCAGCTCATGTTGGCACAGGGAGACACCCATAGGCCCTTCTCACCTTCCTCCTACTCTGGGAGCAAAACCAGCCCTTCCAGGGATTCAAACTTTAATCTACTTATAAAACTCCTAGCAAGTCACATCTAAACGACCTCAGATTAGTGGGGATACTCAACTTGAGACATGCACAACCACTCACACTGCCTCACGGCTTTCACATGGATGAACATTAGTCTACGGGCAAAGAGAGAATAAAGTCTGTCACACCACTAATCACAATGAACGTCCTAAGCCTTCATCCTAATCTGTTTTGTGCTCTTCATTCATATACCGCTAAATTTAGTTTATTAGCTATGCCTATACCACTGATTACCAACATCAGGAGAACATTGGGATCATTATTTCCCCTAGTCTAGGCGTAATAAATAACTATAGACAGCTGTAAACCCTCTTGGGGGCCATCACGCTCCACCCCCTTTCAGAGCCTAGCAGAACCTATCTAAACTTGAAAAGATTAATCAGGAGACATCAGAGGATGAATTTTGGAAGCCATATTAATTCATGAAGCCTAACTACTGAGGTTAATCAGGAGAGAGCTAGACACCAGGAAGGTGAATGTGTGGGGAACACAGAACCTCTTGAAGTTCTACTGCTAAAGTACGGAGAGGTTGTAATTTGCAAAAATGGATAGATTGAAACATTAATCTATGAAGTGTTGGGGTGGAAACAAGTGGAGAAACAGCGTAGTATGATAGAGATTACACTGGATTTCGGATTAGAGTCTGAATCTTGGCTCTGCCACTCACTCACCTGTGTAATTTTGGGAAAGTCTTTATCTGTAAAATGATCAGCGTTGATTAGACTATCTCTGAAGTTTTTTCTAGTCCTGTATCTGTAATTCAAGTGGCTAATTTCTGCCATTATGAATGGGTGGCTCTTCCCATAGGTTCTTTAAAAAGTAAAAATAACATAGTTTCTCTTTGTTCTGGGCTCCATGGGTTAAAACCTTAGCAGTTATGGGATACTGCATTTCAGACATGACCAGTATGGTAAAGCAATGGATTTGGAATAAAGGGACCTGGATTTAAATAGAAATAGAGCCATTTATGACCCATGTGATTTTAGGCAAGGTGCCTTACCTGTCTAGAGCTAAACTTCCTCATTTATAAAATGAGGGAGTTAAATTCAATGACTTCTAAGGTCCACTGAAGCCCTAAATATATAATCTTATGTGGTGAGATGATATAATAATGAGATTAATTTGGAGGGATAGCTTTTGCAATAGGGCTCTATATTTTTTAATCTGTAGAAACATTCTATGGGTTGAAAAAAAAGCATTAACTCTCTACTAAAAATCTAGGTCCCAGACTGAACTATTATAAGGGAAAAGGGCGGGAGGGTATCAAATGTCCCATTCATTTTTGATGTGAAGTAGAGATGTCTACTGTATTTGGTCAGGTATAGTCTGAGATTTTATTTTCTCTTTGAATTGGGCTTCAATGGTTTGTTTGTTTTCACTATGAAACTGATCCCTAACTTCTTTATCAGATAATTATTAATTGTAAACAAATACTTGAATGCATCCAAGGAGCTGATGTTAAAGGAGCCCTGCAATAAAACCAATTATCGAATGAAAAATCCCCATCTTTTTAGTGTGAATAATCACTCCTTAATCTGTTGGTTTTGCAAGTTTGTATCTGTATGCTAGGTTTTCTTAAAATTAGGAAGCCCCCGCCATGTGACCTTTCAGGAGTCCTGTCTAATTTGGCCTACTGGGTAAGAGGTAGTCACTCGTTGGTTTCTGAGTTAATCTGTGCTCTCATTTATTGTATTTGGGCACCATTATGAGAATCCTTTTCTAGGTTTGATGACAGAAGAGGTCGCATTGTAGTAGAAATGCATTCGTAAATCAGTAGTCAGGTGTTTCATTTTGTCTGGAAATCTCATTCTGAGTCAGCTGGAGGTCATAATTATCACCTCCCTATACCTCTGGGCCCTTTTTGTGGGGAAAACACCAGTGGAGGCAGACACTTTCTCCTTATGGTGTTGGCTTTCAGCATCTTTCATCACTGTCTCATTCCCCTTATCCCCCTTGCTTCCTGATCGATTTGTAAATGTGGATATCGCCTCCTCTCTTCCATGCTAGTGAAAGATACAATTCCAACACAAAGGAGAAAAGTGATGTCCTTGATGAAAGGGAAGTTGGGTATCTTGGGGACAGTGATGTCTGGGGCCTGCTTGGTGACAGGAGATTGGAAGACAAGGTTGCCCAGATGTTTTCATTTCTACCGAATCAGAACCTGAGGGTACAGTGTTCCTAGATTCCATTTCGCCCTCTCAAGGGGTACAGCTCTTACCACTTTCTCTACAGGGCACCTATGTATGTGAAATAATGAATCATCTAATTATAGTGGCATCCTGATTTCCCATTCAGGGCATCACTGCTATTTGTGAAATTTCATCAGAGAGTTTAAAGATGTGTCTACATGAGATGCAATGATGTAGTGAGCAGTGTCATAGACTTTTTGAAGATGGGAAGATCTGGTTTTAAATACTAACATTAGATGCTCGCTAGGCCAGCTTGGGTGCACAATGGATAGAGTTCAGAGCCTGAAAGACTCATCTGCCTAAGTTCAAATCTGGCCTCAGACACTTACTCACTGTGTGATCCCGGGCAAGTCACTTAACCCTGTTTGTCTCAGTTTCTTCATCTGTAAAGTGAGCTGAGGAAGGAATGACAAATCACTCCAGTATCTTTGCAGAGAAAACCCCAAATGGGGTCATGAAGAGTCAAACATTACTGAACAAGAGCAGCTGTGTGACCTTGGATAAATCACCTGAAGTCATGGGCTCATAGAGTTAGAGCCCAGGGATGCCTCAGTGGCCATGTACCCTAACTCCTTCATTTTACAGCTGAGGAAACAGGGGCCTAGAGAGGATGAGAGACTTACAAAATGCCACACAAATAGTGGCTTGAGAAGTTCTATTATGTGAAAGGGCCAGGTATCAGGGAAATCTAGATCCTGTGATCCCAAAGCCAATGCACTTTCTGCTATCCTTTGATGTCTCTCTGAGCCTATTTCCTTATCTGTAAAATGCAGAGGATTATAATAGCAAATACCTAGGCAGCTAGGTAGCACTGGACAAAGAGTTCTGGACCTGGAGTCAGGAAACCCGAGTTCAAATCCTGTGAAGTCAGGCTGACTTAACTGTCACTGAACCTCTCATAGCCTCAATGCCTTCCTCTGTGAAATGAGGATAATAATAGTAACTATCTCATGGTGTTGTGAGGGTCAAATAAGATCATAAAATGGTTTGCAAACCTTAAAGAGTTATTGAAATGTTAGCTATTATCATTATTATTGCTTCACTGGGTTGTGAATATCAAAATAGATAATGTATGCAATGTGCTTTGTGAGCTTGCAATGATTATTATTTATGGGTAAATCCTGAAGTTCTAGGGCAGCAGGGAATTTCACCTTGTCCTGCTTGGTCCCTTTCCCTAGCACCACTCCCAAGTGGCAGGAAGAATCATCTTTCCTTCCCCCTCCCCTCCCCCAGTCTTTGTCTCTCCCCTTAGTCCTCCGGGAGTCTCATTATGTTAAATTAGAAGTTCTCCCATGATGAGAACAGTACGGTCAGATTGGGCTGTTCGTCCACCTGCACCAGACTCTGGTTGGTGGGCATCAAAATTTCACACCTCGTAATAGCCCTGCCAGAGGAGGGTGTCTGAACAATTGGACTGTGACACTTTAATAAATCTGAGACATTCAGCAACCGAGAGCAAAGTTCAAAATTGCTGAAATTGGTGTTAGAACAGATGGGGAAACAGACAGCTCGGTCCCCTGAATTGGATGGATAGCAATTGTCATTCAGTTTATAGATTCTAACTGTCAAGTTTTCAATGGATATGACATCAATTTTTAGTAATTTGGACTCCCTGCTACCTGGCCCTTTCACATTACTGGTACCAGGAGGTATAATTCATAGTCTAGCTTGTATTCTTGTTTTAAAAAAAATCCATGTCTCGTTCCTCTGGTACTGAGCAGTCGTGTTTTGGAGTGTTAGACCAAGATGGGCTATTGTCCTTTATGTGAATGTGATGACAATTTCATTGCCTTTTGGAAAAATTCATTAAAATGTGGTTATTGTGGCCATTTAAATGGCTTCTTGCAGAGAGAGGGCACAGTTCATAAGAGTAGAGACAATTTGCCTGGTTCTTATTCAGTATTCAAGTCAATGAATTTATTAGGCACCTACTATTTGCCAGTAACTTAGGATACAAAAATAAATAAATCTATTCTTACCCCCCAAGAGCTTATATTCTACCAAGGGAGGTACCACTGGTAGACAGTTAAGAAAATATAAATTACATACAATTCCACATTCATTTATTTAAGGGCCCATGGTATGCCAGGGCCCAGAACCAGAACTCCAGGAACTTACATTTCATTTGTGAGGACACAAAATAAATATAGATAAATAAATACAATCTATATACAAAAAAAATACAAATTAATGAGGGCAGGGGTTACTGGGCTGAGAGAATGAGGAAAAGTCTCCCGTACAAAGTAATTTCAAGATGGAGAAGCCCATTGATAACTGGGAGGACGGCAATGGAGTGGCTCCTACAAGGAAGCTATGAAATTTAGGTGGGAGTACATTCCAGAAATGGAGGTCTACCTGTGCAAAGTCATGGAGGTGGAAAATGGAATGTTATGTTCAGAGAGCAACTAGTTAACAGAAACTAAGAGTATTCGATGAAGAGTAAGAATGAAATAAGATTAGAAAGGTAGGTGAAGGTCAGATTATTGTAGAGGGCTTTAAATGTCCGACTAAGGAATTTGACTTTAATTCTGGGGTAATAGGGAGCTACTGAAGATTTTTGAGTAGGTCAGAATTGTCCTTTAGGGAACATCACTGTAGGGGATGGATTAGAAAAAGAAGAAACTAGAAGCATAAGGACCAATTAGAAAGTGATTGCAATACTACAGGCTAAGGATGATAATGTTTTGAATGGGTGGAAGAAGCGATTTAATGATCATCCTATGAACTTGCTTCTGTGCCTGCTGGTGGGAGTTCAGACCTGGAATCAATGAGGTTTAACTGTGAATGCTCTTCTCAGCAATACAATGATCCAAGACAATCCCAAAGTACTAATGATGAAGCATACTCTCCTCCTCCAGAGAAAGAACCGATACTGTTTGAATATAGACTGAAGTTTGCTATTTTTCCCTTTCTTTCTTTCATTTTTTTTCCTTTTTTTTGAGTCTTCTTGTACAAAATGACTAATATGGAAATGTTTTACATAACTGCACATGTATAACCTATACCTGATTGCTTACCATATCAGGGAAGGGTTAGGGGAGCAATAGAATTTGGAATTCAAAATTTTAAATTGAATTTAAAATTAAATTTAAAAAAGTATAGAGGCTTTCCCACCTGTTTATTTCAGTTGAGTAGATGAGTATACATCTTCCCTCACTCTGTGAGAGAACTGGAGATGGTAGCTAAATAATATTCCCACTCCTTTTTGCCAGGATTTTATTAAAAAAATTTTGAATTAAAATTCATTAGTGAGATTGGTTTATTATTTTCTTTTTTTGCTTTATCCTTCCTCAGTATAGGTATTGGGACTGTATCTCATAAAGGAGTTTGGTAGAATGCTTTTTTTCTTAATTTTTGAGGATAATTTATATAGTATATGTAGTAGTTGAGGGTTTTTTATGATAGAATTGACCTGTAAAATCCTTCTGAACCAGATTTCTCTTTTCTAACTTTCCCCTCCCCTACATTAGTACTTCCTGTTATAGATGGTTCAATTTCCTTTTCTGAAATTAAATGAAGATTTCTATCAGGGATAGCTAGGTGGTGCAGTGGATAACGCACTGGATTTGGAGTCAGGAAGACCTAAATTAATCCTGCTTCAGATACTTACTAGCTGTGTGACTGTGGGCAACTCACTTAACCTCTCTGGGCCTCAGTTTCCTCTCTATAAAATGAGGCAGTTTATGTCAGTAGCCTCTAGATCCCTTCTACCTTTAAATCTAAAATCCCATCACCTATTTCATGTTCTGCTAATTTAGATATTTTATATTTTTATAGTTCATCCTCTTTAGAGTTCTTGGTTTTACTGGCATGTAATTGTGTGTACAAGATTCTGATCATTCTTTTTGCTTCTATTTGTTTTGATGTCACCTTGTTCATTTTTTATTTTGTTAACTTAGTTTTCCTCTTTTTTAATTAAGTTAACTAAATGATTATTGATTTTTGTTAGCATTGAAAAAAAAACCCAGCTTTTAGTTTTCTCAATTGTACCATCTTTTGTTTTTAATTGGTCTATTTCTCTAATTTTTCAAATTTCCCCTTTTATGCTTATTTTGGGTTCATTAATTAATTTTCTCACATAAAATTCCATTTTCTGTTAATTCTCTCCTTATCTATTTTGTTCACGTAAGTTCTCAAGAATGAAATTTCCCTTTTTAGAATTGCTTTAGCTTCATCCTAGAAATTTTGGTGTGTTGTCTCATGATTTTAATTTTCTTTCACAGTCATTAATTGTTTTATTTTTTGACCCACCGATTCAAGATGCTCTTTTTAGTTCTGCATTTAAGTTGGTAGCTTTGGCTTGTGTTCCTAGTATTTCTTACTATTTTTATTGCATTATGATCTGTAAAGGATATGTTTAGTATTTCTACTTTTTAATATTTATTTACAATTTCTTCTTGCCTAGCCCATGATTATTTTTGTAAAGGTATCACGTGCTGAAAAATACGTATGTTCTTTAACGTCCCATTCAAAAGATGCCTTAAACCTTTCAGCTCCATATTCTGACGGTTTTTCAGTCCTGTATTTTCCCTTTGGTTATTTTTCTGTTAGAATTGTCCAGCCCCAAGAGAGAAAAATTAAAGGTTTCCACTCTTATTGTTACTATCTGTATCTTTTCACAATTCAATTAGTTTTTTTTCTTACGTATTTAGAAACTATGCCATTTGTTGATATGTGTTTAGCATTGATATTCATTCATTGTCTGCGGTACCTTTAAATATAACATATCTCTGGTTTTCTCTTTTGATATTGTGAAGTTTTATCTTTGCTTGGTTTGGTAACATAATTGCAATGCCTGCCTTTTGGGATTCACCTAATGCATAGTAAATTTTGTTTCAGCCCTTCCTTTTTATTCTGTATGTCTTTATTTTTATGTGTTCCTTGTGTACAATAAATTGTTGGGTTTTATTTTCTTGTCCATTCTATCATGCTCTTTCCTTTTACTAGATGGTTTAATCCATTTATAGTTAACATTATGGTTGTTTGGCTTGTGTGTTCCTCCATTTTTTTTTTAGTGTTGCTTTTTAAAGAATACTCCTTTTTTAAGCTAGTATTTTCCCCCAACTATT
Source organism: Vombatus ursinus (assembly GCF_900497805.2). Taxonomy (NCBI): domain Eukaryota; kingdom Metazoa; phylum Chordata; class Mammalia; order Diprotodontia; family Vombatidae; genus Vombatus; species Vombatus ursinus. Next base: position 10,860,985 of record NW_020949548.1, on the reverse strand, counting down.
AGTTTTGCGTAAAAAGACTAAACCAACTACAAGGTATGAATCTCCCACTGCAAATACACAGCTATTCCCTCATGAGAATTCTCTTCAGCAATAACCCTTCTCTACCTTTATCCTGCAGTACCCCCTCTTGCCAAGAGACAGGAGGAATCACCATCCTTTCACTGTTCATCCATGGATTTAGTAGAGATACTTCACACATTATCCTCTGGCCCTCTCTCCAGTTATGCAATGTTACACTCTGCAACACTTTCCCACCTCTGGAGAGTCAGGGAATTTGGTCTAAGGTGTGTCTGTCATATGGCTCCATCTTCTTTTCCTTTGTTTCTTTAAGTTCCTCTTATGTTTTTTAAAATCCCTTGATAGTCTTTCTTCTGATCAACTGTAGGTTGATTTTTCTCTCATTTGAAAAAAAAAATAGCCTCAATATGAGAATTAATTTCAGCACTTAGTTCTTTTATAATTGGATTTATTTTTTGTTGTTGATGTTGTATTGTTGTTTGGGATGTTTGCAAATCAAATATTCTGCTCACTTCTGGAATGTATGTGTGTATGTGTGTGTGTGTGTGCCTCAAATGTCTCTTTTGTTGAAGATTTTTTTTTCCATTGATGATTAGACCTAGATTTTTCAGGTTATATGAAGTTGGGTTGCAGCTTGAGCTCCTTTGTGTGTTTGTTTGTTTTTTTACTTTAATTAATTTTAGTTTTAGTTTTTAACATTCACTTCCACAAGATTTTGAGTTCCAAATTTTCTCCCCATCTTGTCCCTCCTCCCACCCCAAATGGTGAGCATTCTGAATATCCCTTCCCCTAATCTGTCCTCCCTTCTATCACCCCCTCCCCTTCTCTTATCCCCTTCCTCTTCTATCTTCCTATAGGGTAGGATAGATTTCTATACCCCATTGCCTGTATATCTTATTTCCCAGATGCATGTAAAAACAATTTTTAACATTTGTTTTTAAAGTTTCTGGTTCCACATTCTCTCCTTTCCTCCCTCCCCAACCACCCTCATTGAGATGGCAAGCAACTCGATACAGGTTATATATGTATAGTTATTCAAAACACTTCCATAGTAGTCATGTTGTAAAAAACTATATTTCCCTTCATCCTATACCATCCCCTGTTTATTCTATTCTCTCTTTTGACCCTGTCCCTCCTCAGAAGTGTTTGCTTCTGATTACCCCCTCCCCCAATCTGTCCTCCCTTCTACCATCCCCCCTCCTTATATAAGACTCACTCATTCCCTCTCACCTTCCCCCACTTCCCCTTCATTATAAAAGCTTTTTCTTGTCTGTTTTATGTGAGATAATTTACCCCATTCTACCTCTCCCTTTCTCCTTCTCTCAGTATAATCCTCTCTCACCCCTTAATTTTATTTTTTTGATATCACCCCTTCATCTTCAACACACCCCATGCCCTCTATCTATCTATCTCTCTATACATATTTTTTTCCCTCCAACTACCCTAATACTGACAAAGGTCTCATGAGTTACAAATATCATCTTTCCATGCAGGAATGTAAAGAGTTCAACCATAATAAGTCTCTTATGATTTTCTCTTTCCTGTTTAACTCTTCATGTTCCACTTGAGTCTTGTATTTGAAAGTCAAATTATCTATTCCGCTCTGGTATTTTCATCAAGAATGTTTGAAAGTCCTCTATTTCACTGAATGTCCATTTTTTCCCCTGAAGGATTATACTCAGTTTTGGTGGGTAAGTGATTCTTGGTTGTAATCCTATCTCCTTTGCCCTCCGGAATATTATATTCCATGCCCTGGGGTCCCTTAATGTAGAAGCTGCTAAATCTAATGTTATCCTGATTGTGTTTCCACAATACTTGAATTGTTTCTTTCTGGTTGCTTGTGATATTTTCTCTTTGACCTGGGAACTCTGAAATTTGGGTATAATATTGCTAGGGGTTTTCCTTTGGGGATCTCTTTCAGGAGGTGATCAGTGAATTCTTTCCATTTCCATTTTACCCTCTGGTTTTAGAATATCAGGGCAGTATTACTTGATAATTTCTTGAAAGATGGTGTCTAGGCTCCGTTTTTGATCATGGCTTTCAGGTAGCCCAGTAATTTTTATTTTTAGTTTTTTTTTAGGCAATTGGGGTTAAGTGACTTGCCCAGGGTCACACAGCTAGTAAGTGTCAAGTGTTTGGTCTGAGGCCGGATTTGAAATCAGGTCCTCCTGACTTCAGGGCCAGTGCTCTATCCATTGCACCATGTAGCTACCCATCTGGATCTGTTTTCCAGGTCAGTTGTTTTTTCAATGAGATATTTCACATTGTCTTCTATTTTTTCATTCTTTTGGTTTTGTTTTTTAATGTCTTGATTTCTCATAAAGTCATTAGCTTCCATTTGCTCCATTCTCATTTTTAAGGAAGTATTTTCTCCAGTTAACTTTTGAACTTCCTTTTCCACTTGGCCAGTTCTGCTATTTAAGGCATTCTTCTCCTTATTGGCTTTTTGGACCTCTTTTGCCATTTGGGTTAGTCTATTTTTTAAGGTGTTATTTTCTTCAGTATTTTTTGGGGGTCTCCTTTAGCAAGCTGTTGACTTGCATGATTTTCTTGCATCATTCTCATTTCTCTTCCCAGTTTTTCCTCTACTTCTCTTACTTGCTTCTCAAAATCCCTTTTGAGTTCTTCCAAGGCCTGGGACTGATTCATATTTTTCTTGGAGGCTTTGAATGTAGGAACTTTGACTTTGTTGTCTTCTTCTGGTCATATGTTTTGATCTTCTTTGTCACCAAAGTAAGATTCTATGGTCTGACTCTTTTTTTTTGTGCTGTTTGCTCATGATCCCAGCCAATTATTTGACTCTTAAACTCTTTGTTAAGGTAGGGGTCTGCTTCCAGTGTGGAGAATGTACTGTCTCAAGCTTCAGGGGTTTTGTGCAGCTCTTTTCAGAGATAATTCTAGGGACCTGTAAATTTTCAGTTCTTCCAAGGTGGTATGATCGATACTATCATCTTTCCCTCAAGTCTTGTCTTTGTCAAGCTAAATATCCTTATTTCCTTCAACTGATTATCACATAATCTTGAGACCCTTCCCTTTCCTGCTCAGCCTCTTTTAGAGCCTCTTGGAATTTCGATGTCCTTCCTAAAATACCATAGATTAGTATGGGGAACCTTCGGCCTCGAGGTCACATGTGACCTTCTAGGTCATTGGGTGCAGCCTTTTGACTGAGGCCAGGTTTTACAGAACAAATCATTGTATTAAGGGGATTTGTTCTGTGAAGTTTGGATTCAAAGAGCTGTACTTGAGGACCTAGAGGGCCACTTGTTGTCTTGAGAAGGCAGGTTCCCCACCCCTACTCTAAACAGTACTGGAGATGAAATTTAATCAGAATGGAATGCATACTATTCTACGCTAGTCCTGAACATTATGCCTTTCTAAGTGAACTGCCCTAAGGTTGTGTTAACTTTTTTCCACCTTATTTTTTGATCCATCATTTTCCACATCACCTTTGACCTATCCTTCCTATGACCTTTTTGGATCTTGATTGTAATCCAATGCATTAGCTATCTCTCTTAGCTTTGTAGCTGCTGCAAATGTGAGAAGTATATTGTCTGTGCCGCTGTCCAAGTCATTGTCTAAAAAATGTTAAACAGCACAAGACCAAGCCAACATCCCTGGGATATGCTCCTAGAGCCCTGTTTCTAAGCCTATAAAAACCATTAATGATCACACTGTGATTGTGGTCATTCATCCAAGTTCAAATTCAAATCGTCAGAAAAAATTTGAGTTTGTTGTTCACCAAAATCATCAGATCATTATTCTTCTCCCATCTCATATTTGTGAAGTTTTAAGCATGTTTGAGTCAAGGCCTGAGTTCAAATCAGGCACTAACTACCTGCGTGACCCTGGGCAAATCACTTAAACTCTCAGCCTCAATTTCCTCCTCTGTAAAATGAAGAGGCCAAACTAAAAGATCTTTGGGATTCCTTCCAGCTCTAAATGTGTGATCTCATGACCTTTTTCAATCCTGACTAAAGTCCATTGCCTTAGCCATCCCTCCTAGCTTTGTGTTATCTGCATATATGATAAGTATGTTATCTGTGCCTTTATCCAAGTCATTGTCTAAAAATTGTTAAACAGAACAGGACCAAGCCAAGGTCTCTGGGATATGCTCCTAGAGTCTATATGGAACCATTAATAACTACTCTTGCCATTCAGATAAGTCCAAATTCACTTAACTGTACTGTTGTCTAGTCCAGCATTTCTTAAACTGTGGGTCACAACCCCAATGAAGGGGTCATGAGTGGAAAAAGTTTAAGATGCCCTGGTCTAGTCCATAAGAATAACATGAGGGATTTTTTCAAATGTTTTGCTTAAATTTAGGTAAGCTAAGTCCATTGGGTAGATTTTAAAGGGTCTATAGATTTGAATGGTAGAAAAAATTATATTTTTATTTTTTCTAACTTCTAACTGAACTTGAGTTTTCCCCTCAAATTATGAATTAAACATAGACACACACACACACACACACACACACACACATTACAGTCTAGTGAAGCCCACTGACGTCCAACTCTGGATAGGCTTCACTGGCCTGCCAATTGGGTCTGGGACATAGAAAAAGGTGAAAAGCCCTGATCTATGATCTTACCCCATGATTCTGTCAAGAAAAGGAAACTAGGTCAGATCTTGAAGAAGCCATACTGGCTATTTGGGATTAACTACTTCCTTTTTGAGATATTCATTGGAACCCACAAAGCAGTGACTGATAAGTAAAGTGTGTATGTGGGGAGGGAGGCGGTACATATGTTTACTAAACAACCAACTAGGGGGACCCCAATACTTTCTAAAACATGGTTTCAGGTACAAAATTCCATCTCCAAACCATGGGTTTTTTCATTTTGTTTTCAAAGGTCCCTAATAAAAAGCATCCAGAAAATGAACCCTACCAGTTCCCCCAAAGGGCAAGCTTCAGGATTCCTGGGGGAATTGAAAGACCCGGGCAAGAACACAGGCTCCTGGCTGCTGTCCTGGTGGCTATTTACTAACGGGGATCATTGTGCAGCCCACTACAAATACTGTCCTGGAGGGAGAAAGAGTCCCTGGGCTCCGGATACAGCTACAGCTGCACTTTAATTAAATGGTGCAAATCCATCCAGCACCCCAAGCCTTCAGCCTGTTGGCTCTCCTCAGTCCCAGGTGAAGTGGACTAATGCCCTGGCGAGATGCCAGAAGAAAGGCAATAGGCAGCAGGCCCCTTGAAAGGCCTGGATTTAAAATTAACATTCAGCTAATGACAGCGAGCCGCTCCTAAAGCAGATTCCAATTAAGCCTGGCATTTGGAGGTGGCATTAAATGACCCAAGTCAATATTTCAGAGATAGGAACATAACAATGAAAAATGTAGCCTTCCCTTAAAAGTCAGATATATTTAAAAATGTAAGTTTTTAAGTTCATTCTTTTTTAATTGTGCAAGTTGAGAAAAACAGCATCTGGTGGATAAGGTTAAATGAACCCTTTCTTTTTTAATATAATTTTTACTATTTTCAATTTGTTTTCTTTCTGTTACCTTCCCCTCTCTGAGGAAAAAGAAAAAAAGAAAAAAAAAACCTTTGAAACAAATAAGTTTAGTCAAGCAAAACAAATTCTCATGTTGGCCATGTCCAAAAATGTGTATCTCATTCTGCATATTTAGTCGATCACTGCTCTCTCAGGAGGTGGGTAGCGTGCTTAATCATTGGTCTTCTGGAATCAGAATTTATCATTGTGTTGATCAGAGTATTTCAGTCTTTTAAAGTTCTTCACATCTGCAGTGTTGTTGTATAAATTGTTCACCTGGTTCTGTTCACTTCACTCTGCATCAGTTCATACATGTCTTCTCAGGTTTCTCCAAACCCATTCCCGTCATCATTCCTTATGATAGTATTCCATTATATTCATCTACCATAATGTATTTAGCTATTCCCCAAATGATGGGCACTCTCTTAGTGTCTATTTCTTTGCTACCACAAAAAGAACTGCTAAAAATATTTTTGCACATATGGGTTCTTTTCCTTTCTCTTTGATCCCTTTGGGATATAGGCGATGGTATTGATGAGTCAAAGAATATGCAGAGCATAAACCTATCTGTTCACCACTACCTTTGGGTGGCATATATTATGACGATGAATAATTGTCACTGATTAAAAATATAAAATCCTGGAGTGAAACATGTCATTGAGGAAAAGTATGAGCAAAGAAGACTGGTCAGGTGAAGATAGCAAGAAATAACCTGTTCACTCCTTTAGTATTGTGATATCAAGGAAAATCTAGAGAAACCCCAGAGAGTTAGGTGGAATTTTATGGGTAGACATACAAGTCCTGGGTGGTCATTGAAAGGATTGTAATCTGCATTCTTGGAGGAAACACAAATGACAGACCCATTAAAGCATTTGCATTGTTAATAAATATTTGAAAGGTCTCTTAGTGTGGGTTTGATGTCCCAACCCCTTGGATCCAGCAATAGTTCCTACATGTTAGAAATGATCCTTGGAGTGTCCCTTGTTCTAAAACGTTCAGAAATTTTCATTTTTGTTCATCACAGTTGGTCAGTAGGTTGAGTTTACTCTTCCCTTTTTGCTGAAGAAACAAAGGATGTTTGAAACAATGAATTGGAGGGGGAAGCCATAGCAAATAAAAAAAAGCATGCCATTTTTCTTAACAGTTTAAAGACCATATGATCATCTATTTGTTGTTACTGTTGTTTGTCCTGCATTCTTGAAGAGGACCAATGACATCACCGGGCAATGTCTTGACTTGAGCACAAATTGGATTTAAGTGAGGCAGGCTAGGCTGTCCTCCAGAGTCATGAAGTCCAGGGGCAAGACAAAAGTCAAGATGACTGATGCTGGCCTGGGATACGGTGGGTGCCTTGGCCTTTCTAAATTTAGGAGTTCAGGATCAGAGCTAGAAGGGACCAGAAAGGCCATCTAGTCCAACCCCAGTGAAGAAACTGAACCATCCCCCTCCCCAAGATGAAGTAATTTGCCCAAGGTCATACAAGTGGTATATAACAGAGCTGGGAAGGAAGCCTAGGTCCTTTGTCTTCAAAGCTAGTGCTTGCTCCACTGCACCATGATTAGAAAACACAAGTAATTTTGATTTCTTGTTTTGTTAGAAAAACCTTCTCCTCAGCAACAAAATGCAAAATGATTAAACCTCTCCCACTCCTCATCCCAGGAGCTAGTGACTGTGAGGAAGCTCTCCAGCTTCCAAAGTGAAGTCTTGTACTTTCTTAGAAGTGGTACCAGTTCCAGACCTCTGCTACCCTGTCTCCTCTCTGTGACAAGTCTTTGGTTTGCTTGCCTAACTTTCTGAATAAATATTTTGAGATTTTCTAGCCCTTCTGGGCTCCCAACATGTTGTATCTGACTGCCCAGATTGCTTGCAAGGGAAGAGAAGGAGAAATTTTCTCCAGCAGGAGACCCAGAGCCATCTCTTACTCATTGCCCAGAAGGATGAAATAAGCCCTCCCTTCCACCCACTCAGGATCCTCCTGAACAGGAAGCAGCTGGGGTCCTGAGAGTGGCCAGCCTTCTCTAGCTCCAGTGCCTTTGGCTGGAAGAAATGTGGACTGTGAACATTACAGATTTCCTCTTAGGGATGACTTCTTCCCCAGAACATAGCCAACCAGCAACAGGAAAATCCAATGCCGGAGAAAACAATAAATAAATTAGATGAGAGGGAGTGGGATGGAGGAGGGGGGAGGAGAAAAATGACTCATGGGTCATTGCATACTCCTACCAAATTCCAGGAATTGCCGTCTTCCAAGCTTAGGTCATCTGTTGTGAGTAATGCTCTAACAGGGCCTGATGAATAAGATGACCAGTTTATCCTTTTGCTTTTTGGTGCTTAGGGGAGATGGTTGAGGTCCTCGAAACTAGGCTCTGATTCTCTGCCCTAGACTTCCTGGATAAACAAGTTGGCTCCAGACACTTAAAGAATTTTGAATTCAAAATCATAAACATTTGGCCTTGAGATTCTCTTGGTGGATTTCTGTAAGATTTTCTGTTTGCCCTTTAGTATTATCAAAGGGTGGAAGGAAAGACAGACTATGGAAGAGGTTGTGCTCCCAAAGTCTCTACATTGGTTCGTTTGGAGTTCAGAATGTATTTTCCCAGAGAAACAATGTTCTGTAGGTTGTGATGAGGTGCCCAGGTCCGTCAACCCTCACAAGCCTAGTGGGAACCAGAGAGCCAGCTTGAATTCTGGGTCCTGGGAGTAGGGGCCATGTGGTGGTGGGCTGACAGAGGAGGATGGAGGAAGAGAGCCTTCTCTTCCTTTCCTGGGCACAAGGCCAACCCTCCACAAAAGGCAAAGCTTGTCTTTGGCATTCTCCTATATCCCTTTCTCTGTTCCTTTCCCTAAGCCCTGCTCTGGCCTCCTGCTGCCATGAGCTCCCCCCGTCATTGGCACCAAGCCTGTCCTATCCCCAAAGTGGTCCATGCCTCAGCATTTCTACCTCCCCTCTCCTCCAATCAAAACTCTTCTTCCCACAGTGCAACTCGTGGCTGCTAAGGGTTAGAAGGACAGCACTGCCTCTCAAATTAATTTACAGAGTAAATGCAGTAGCAAGCAAAATACCAATGGGGTCTGATGCTTGGTGTTTTTTTCCTCTCCTGTAAAACTGAATAAAATAAAAATGAAATATGGAAAAATAAAAGGGTAAAACTGATAAAGTTGGACTTGTCCTTTCAGACTTTATAAAATGCCCTGAAATGATTAGCATCTGAACTTTTCAGATAACAGAAAAGCTAACAGATGAGAGAAGCCAAAAATAGAACCAAATGTATGCAATAGAGTAGCATTTGGTAGACTTATGGAGAATTAAAAAAAAAAACACAGAGGAAAGGATTCATTATCTAATAAATATTTGGGGAGAAACTAGCAGAATGATGGAATAAATTTTGATCTCCACCTCACACCACTGGTACACAGTAGGGACTACATAAGTGTTGGTGGTGATGATGATATGATATAATTAGTTTTAGTTGATAACTCATTTCTTCATTCAACAACCATTTATTAAGCGTCTTCTTTGTATAAGACATTGTGCTAGGTCCAGGAAATATCAAAATAAAAATGAAATTATCCCTGACCTTAAAGACCATGTATTCAAAGAGGGGAATAGGGTGGGAGGAACAATTTGTGAACAGAGAAGTAAAAACAAAATATTATATTTGCGTTATATTGTGAAAAAAAAGCATAAAAATATTGTAAAAAATTACTAGATGGGGAAGACCTTTAGTTTTCATAGATCACTGGGGCCAAAAGAAGGCCAGCAATGTTTGGGCCACACAGGGGGAGCAGTGACCCACCTGGCTGGAATTCATTGAGAATCGTTTCTCTTCCTATTCCCTCACTTACCTTGAGTCACAATTCCTGTTCTATTTCTGTTCTGCTCTTTTCAGTCCGAAAAGTCTCTTCACTAGGAAAAAAAAAAAACAATAAAGCAAAATAAGGATTCAGTAATTTAATTTTTTTTCTGCAATCTATTTATATAGCCCAGGCAAGGGGCTCATTCCCATCCTCCCAACATATCAAAAGCAAAACAAAACATAAAAATCTTAGTATTTTGACGAAGTCTTGGCACATGTTGGACTTTAGCATTTGTGACCCTAGTCTTAACACTCTTTGATTTTCTCTCCTGATTATACCCACCTTTCCTGTCCTTTGTGTGTGAGCCTTAAAAATCACAGTTCACTTGAGGGCTCCATGTGCAGTCACATCTGCCTCTTCCTTCTTTTCCTGATAGAGATCATTCATGATTGTGTCACTGAAATTTCACTTTTCTCTGCTTAGCTCCCTCAAACCATGGGATCTTAACTACCTTTTCCCTGAATTTTTTGAAATCTGTTCTTCTAAATTCTTGTGTACCTATCAGATTAGTCCCAGCATTCCCTCCTTATCTATCTAAAATGAATCTAGTCCCCTCAAAGTTGCCATCATTTCTGGGAACTTTGTTGCCATGTTACCCAACACTTCCCCTTTATTGGTTAAAATCTGATCCAGACTAGGAATTTGTATCTTTGCTTATTGGATCTTCTGAAGAATTATGTTGTCAACAAGGTAAGGCATAGATTTATCATTTTTTCTGTTTTTAGAGTGACTTCCAATATACATCTAGCTGGACAAAGGTCCCCATCATAATAACTATATCCTGCGTCTTTGCCAGCTTGGTGAACTGTCAGGAATTCATCCATTTTCTCCATCTATCTGTGTGGCGGTAGTAGTAGTAGTAACAATAACAATGACAAAATCTATACAGTTCTTGCTATGTGCTGGGCACTATGCCATGGTTTACAAATATCTCTTCTGATCCTCACAATAACTCTGGAAGGTAGATGCTATTATTACTCTTATTTTACAGATTCAGATACTGAGGCAAACAGAGGTTAAATGACTTGCCCAGGGTCACACAGCTAGTAAGTTAAGTGTCTGATGTGGCATTTGAACTCATGTCTTCCTGACTCCAGGCCATAGTCTACTCTATTCAACTGTCCTTTCTCTCCATTATTTCTTTTGTTTTTCTCCCCTTTTATACTTATTCAAGTACCTTGCACCAAGCCTCCCTTCCCAGAGAAGGATATCTACATAGGTTTATTTCTTAATGGGGTAGTAAGGTGGCACTGTGGGTAGAGCATCAGACCTGGAGTCAGGAAAACCTGAGTTCAAATGTGGCTTCAGACACTTTACTAGCTGTGTGACCCTGGACAAGTCACTTAACCCTGTTTGCCTCAGTTTCCTCATCTGTAAAATGAGCTAGAGAAAGAAATGGCAAACCACTCCAGTATCTTTGCCAAGAAAACCCCAGGGAGAGTCAGACATGACTGAACAACAGCAACAATTATTTCTTGATGTACAATATTATTTCAGTATCTTTTCCATCTACTCTGCATTAGGCATGATCTTTTCCCTCAAGAAGATTACTGTCTATTTGGAGAAATAAGATATAACGATCAAGGGTCCTGGGTTTTAGCAGTGTAGCTGCTACTCTGAGGAAAGGGGAACAACTTGGTGTAGGTATACTTACAAAAGTGGGAGGCCGCCATGCATGTGTCCATCTGACATCACCAGGACACTCCTAGAGGTGAGTGCTAGTGGCCTGGATCCTCATTGCTAGCCCCAGAAAGACACATCCTCTCCATTTTCCACTGGGAGCAAAACCAGAATTGACCTCTGGGTTCCTATTTTAGCTAGGTTAAGGAAGGAATGAGTGGGGGAATGATTTTTATTGGATCAGTATCTTCTGGAAAGAACAAAAGGGAGAAGACGACAGAGGCAAAAGAGAAACAGAGATCACAGTCACAGGAGTTTCCTTCCTTGGCAGAATGGATTCAGAGGAAGTGAGAAACCTGTTCTTTCTTAGCTCTGTAACAAGTGTGTGTTGAGAGGGTGGGGTACAGCAGGAATGGGGGTAGGTAGAAAGGAACGTTATTTCCCTTGGATTTCTTTGAGAAGCAGGGTCCAGGTGAAATCCTGTTTGGTGAACATTAAAATTGGACGCTAAAATTGCTTTGTTAAATTTGCATTACATCTAAATGGAAATATATTGCCACAGTGTACAGAGGCAGTGTTTCTCTTTGACTTTATTTGTTCAAATAAGGCAGGCCTTTGGGGGTGCCCCCTCATGCTCCCTGCACCCCTGACTGCTAACTGCCCTTGTTGGAACCCTGCTGAGATCTTGGTATAGAAATACAGATGGGGCAAAAGACAAACACGGATCCCAAACCATGTGTTTTCATTAAATAGACTGGCTGCTATGGGGATGGGGACCCGAGAATCCATCTGTCCTTTACGGTTTTTTCATTTACTACAAATAGTTGAAACCAGATTAGCAAAGCCTGCCACTAATGTGGAAATATCTTTGCTGAACATAAAGGCTATCTATCGCAGCAGGATCCTACCTGCCCTCGGTTTGAATGTAAACCTCAGGGTTTGTTTCCTGAGTTCCTTCTTTGACTCTGTCCCTGGTTGAGGCCAAATCCTGTTCCCTGCTGGGCCCCGAGGCAATTCTAAAGCTACTTACATTAATAGAAGAATTTTCAAGGAAAGCGTTAATGTGGTCAGCTTGGTGGATAAATGATGCAACTCTGTCAATCACTCAGATTGTTTTTAATTAAAATAATGTTATTACAGGGTCTCTAGTTGCTGTCGGCCATGAAAGCAATGACAACATCTGTTTAAATGCCAAAATAAACGCAACACAATGGATTGCAGCATCCAGATTTTTAAAAACAATGTCCTATGCTGTCTGAATATTAAAAAAGACTGAAAGACCTAGTCCTTTGATGACTGTAACTGAGATTTTTTTCAAACAAAATTCCATTTTCTAAGCTCTAGCCTAATCATAAAGCCTCCAAAAAAATAATCTGTGTAAGAGTAAGAGCTTTTACCTAAACTTGTTCTATATAAAACTAGAGGTTATTATGCTCTGGAGCTAGGTTGGGATGGAGAGGAAGTTCTTTGTTAAAGAGACATTGATGAATATTAAAGTTCTTGGCTAACCAATATTTCATACAGGATTATAGATTGAGATCTGGAAGCTACTGTAGGAGTCATCTAGTTCACTTCTCTCTTTTTACGGATGCCAAGAGAGATGAAATGATTTGCCCAAGGTCATTTGTATGTCAAAGTCAGCACTCGAACCTAGGTCCTGGGAAACCAAATCCAGGCCAGTCAGCCAATAATCTTCTAAAGCTCTAGGGGGAGTAAGAGTGGGGAAGGATTTGCCTTAAGTTTACTCCCATTAAAAAATCAAAAAATCTCCTTTCTCCCTTTGTTCAGTAAGCACAGATAAACAGAGTGGATAAGCATCCTTACTCTGATGGTGTAAGAATTATCAGCAACAGAACTGGAAATGTAGGCCAGAAGTCAGCCTGCCTCAGTATGTCCTCTCATAGGTGATTACAGCACTTTCTCTACCTCATAGTAGAGAAAGTCCTCACTTTGAAGTTAGAAAATAAGGGTTTTTGGTGGAGTTGTGAATCCATCCAACCATTCTGAAAAACAATGGGAAATAATACAAAGAAAATGGCCAGAATGTCCATCCCCTTTAACCCAGACCTCCCACTTTTAGGAAGATAGCCCAAGGAGGTCATTAACAAAAAGTCCACCTATATGCTAAAATAATTAAAGCAGTACTTTTTATAGTAGCAAAGACCCAGAAACAAAATAGATGCCTATACACTGGAGAATATCTAAACAAATGGTGGTACATAATTGTAATGGAATATTAGCTGGGCTGTAAGAAACAACAAACATGATGAAGACAGAGAAGAATGGAAAGACTTGCATGAATTAATGCAAAGTGAAGTAAGCAGAGCCATGAAAACAGTTTATACAGTGATGACAACAAGGTAAATGGAGAGACCAACCACAGGTACACAGACAAATTCAAAACTGAATGTCGCACAATTATAAAGCACAAACGTGGCTCAAAAGAAGAGACATGAGGAGATACTCCCATGCAAAAGTGTCACAGAGTTTCAGATTTTTCCAATGTATTGATCATGATTATGCTGATTTTTTCCTCTTTTTGTCTTAAAGGCTTTTTAGGTATTATACGGGATGGCTCTCTGAAATTGATGGAATATCAGGGGAAACTATGGTGATGTGGAAAAAAAAGACATCAGTTAAAACTCTTTAAAAACTAATATACACCATGGCTGCAATAATGCAGGTGGAAAAAACAACCCCAAAATAATTCAAACTAAGTGTCCTGAAATTATAAAGAACAAGATCGGTCCCCCCCAAACGAGGTATGTGAAGATACCTTCCCACTCTCCTTTGCAGTTCTGGTGTGAAAGATTGAACACACCACCATTTTTTTTTTTTTTTTTACATATTGATCAGTCTGCTGATTTTTTTTTTCCCAATCTCCTCCCTCTTTTAAAATTCTTTGTCAAAAGGGATGGCTTTCTAGAAGAAAGATACACGGGGAAACTGAGGTGATGTAAAACTAAACAATAGTAAAAACCTGTTTTTAAAAAGAAGATATGGGTTGAAATTCCAGCTTTTGTGTCTATTAACTCGGGCAAGTCCCTTAACCTGTCTGACCTTTAGGTTCCTCATTTATAAAAAAAAAAATGATATTAGACTGCATAGTCTCAAAAGTCCATTCCAACTCCAAATCTAATGAACTTCTCTGAATATACAGAAGGCAGAGCCAGAATTCCCCTGAGGCTAGCTACTTCTCACCAAGACTGTTCTTGTTCTGGAAAGCCAAAGTGTGCTTCAGTATCATTGAGATATGTTTTGGGATGATGACAGGGTGAAGCAATCAATGTAGGTTTTTTTCATCTGTGGTGAAGAAAAAATCCTTTCTTTATCTCACGTGTGTTTTGTGTTGACTCTGAGACTTCTTGTCATGAGAATGAACATAAAGAGGTCAGTCCTATCTTTTACCTGGAAAAGCAGAGTTTTTGAAGGGGGTTCTCTTGGTCTCTGTGTGTCTGAGTGTTGTAGAAATGAGCTCCAAACTTGCCCTGGGACTGAGATATTGGAGATTTATTTGTGATCAGTTAACCATCATGTGTTAAGTACTTACTATGTTTTAGGCACTGTGCTAAGCGCTAAGGGAGAGGAAACAAAGAAAGACAAAAACTCAGTTCTTACTCTCCAAGATCTCACATTCTGAGAGGATGTTGACAATTAGGGCAGATTATGTTAGTTAGCATATACGTGAGCATATGCCCTATCTTCTGAGATGATCTTTTCCCGAGTGGTAGAAAGCAATAACAGAGAAGATGAGTTGGTAACTCTTTCTTTAGCAATGTAGTATGTCATAGGCTTCCTCAGCCTCTTCCTAGCCGTCATCTCAGAGTTTCAGCTGCTGAACATTTTCCTCTAGCCATTGTCCCACATCTCGTTCTAACTCTCCCCATGTTTCTCCTCCATTTTGTGGCTGAACTCCTTGAGAAGACCATCCATAATATGGACCTCACCTTCTTCTCCTCTCATTTTCTTCTAAACTCCTGGAAGGAGAAATTACTTTCCCAAGTCCACACAGGTAACAATTTTCAGAGCCAGACACAAACCCATGCCTTCTTACTCTAAGTCAAGTGCTATTTTTCATAAGTCCCCCAAAGGTATTATGGCCTCTAGACTTGAGTTTCATAAAACCAAACAGAAAGGAGAGGCAATACTTAATTTCTTTGGGACTCAGTGCTCAATTTCGATTCAACTTCCTGCCTAATGAAGGCACCTGTGTGTAGGGGACAGTTTTGGCACAGAAGAACGTATCCTAGCCTACAGTCAAGAGATATGGGTTCAAGTCTCATTTCCAACACATACTAACTCTGTGACTATCAGCAAGTTTCTTAACATCTCTGAGCCCATTTTCTCTTCTATAATACAGGCATATCCCTGTAAAGGGCTCAGTAAGCCTTCACACCAGAGGCGCTAGTCCTCCCTGAACACTCCATACACCCCACCTGCTCATCCACAGTCCCTGTCCTCAAGGAGCTTACGGTCTAATGGGAGAAGACATACTCTTTTTCTAGATCTTCACTCCACACGCACTAACCATGGGTCAGCCAAGGCTCTGTCCTGGAACCTCTCTTCTCTTTCTATTCCATTTCACTTGGCATATGCCACCAGCTCCTATGGTTTCGTAATCATCTCTCTGCAAATGACTCTACCTGCCCACTCCTAACTTCTTTCCTGACCTCCATTCTCATATTTCCAGCTGCTCCTATCACTCACTCCTTGTTCCTAAGGAGTTTGATTCTGGGCTGGATGTAACATCCAACCTGCACGCTAGGCACTGTAACATTGGGATGCCGAAGTGTCCTTGTGGCAAACTTTCATACACGCTGGGTCATAACACTCCACTCCTTTAACCTAGAAAGGAAAAAGGCCAAACAAAAAGACCAAGCATTGAGGCCCATTTCTCAGGGTGCCAAATGGCCTCAGAGGAGAAGAAGGCCTAAGATTGTCCTCCTTATCGCATGGTCTCTCACTGGGCATCCTAAGTAAAAGATGCTCCCCCAGACACAAGCAGAGCAAAGATGAAATGTCTGAAACCAATCAGCTTTTCTGAAAGTAATAATCCTGTCTATGCAGCCAGCTGAAAAAGAATTTTCCCAACTGAAACCAGTTATGGAATGTCTACATTTGTTCTAGAGTCTCTCTAATTCTTCCCTTTCTTCCTGGTGTCCTCCAGGGTAAAAGCATCAGTTCAGCTGATGAAGTCTAATCATGTGCCAGGCTCCCATGATGTATTTATTCTGCATATACTTATGTTTACATGTGGTCTACTGGGTCAGAATGCAAATGACTCGCAAACAGCTAACTGCTTCGTTTTTGTCTCTGATTTCATAGTGCAGTAGATACTTAATAAATGCCTGTGGGTTAATGATCAATTTATTGCCCGTGCCACCTATTTTATTTCCAGAGCACAAGTATAATGGTTGTCCTCATTAATATTATTATTTTAAGTTTTATCGAATCCTTTTGTTCCCTTTGCACCCCAGTCATTTTCGGTTCCCCGCTCTCCGAACAACTGAACTCTCAACAGTGGAAAAAGAGCTAAGTGAAACGAAGCATCAGAAGTGGTCAGAAGTCGGACCTCCATCATTCCCCCATCTCTGCTACAAGCAGAGAAAAGCAGTTCATCTTGTGTTCTCAGGGACCAAGATTAGATGTTGTAGTTGTTGTTGTGAAGTGTTGGAATGAAGTATGTTGGTATGAAGTGGGTTAAGATGCAGCAGAAGAGTATGAGTTGTTGTTTAGGTTATTTCAGTCATTATCTGTGTAACCCAGCCATGGTTTATCTCCCCCATCAGTCCTAGTTAGCTGTTGATCATATACGACCGATAGAATGTGAGCTTGCTGAAGTCAGGGAATGAAGGCCATTTTTCTCTCTCTATATCCCCAGCACCTAGCATAGTGCATGGCACATAGTAAATGCTTAATAAATATTGGTAGATTGATCGAGTGCCTCGTGATTCTCTTGTATTGTCATAGAACTGTTTAATTTTGCATGTGTTTTCTTCAAGTCAATAATATCTTTGCATTTTAATATAGACTAAGTGCATTCATATCTTCATATGAACTCCGAATTCATTTGATCCTAACAAATCTAATATTAGGTGTTTGGGGGAGGAGTGTATTATCCCCATTTTATAGCCATAATAATGGCTGAGATGTTTATGATGCTCTAAACTTTGCAAGGCGCAGTGGATAGAGCACTAGGCCTAAAGTCAGGAAGACCTAAGTTCAAATCTGGCCTCAGACACTTACTAGCTGTGTGACCCTGGGCAAGTCACTTAATCCTGTTTGTCCTGATTTTCTCCTCTGTAAAATGAGCTGGAGAAGGAAATAGCAAACCATGCCTGTATCTTTGCCAAGAAAACCCCAAACGGGGTCACAAACAGTTGGACGTGGCTGAAACGACTGAACAATAACAAAGCTTTACATAGCATTTTTATAAAAATTATCTCATTTGATCCTTACGACAACCCTGTATGAGGAAACTGAGTTAGGTGACTTGACTTGCTGAAATTACATGGCCTAGCCAGAGCTTGAAGCTAGGTCCAAAGTCAGGGGGCCTTCCATTTCCCAATCAGACTGTAAACTCAGTGATGGCAAATACCTTATCCTTTTTTGTAGGTCCCTCCAAGCCCAGCACTACGATTCATACATAGACGCTCAATAAAGTCTTGTTAATGGATTGATACAGGGGTTAGGCTAGATGACCCCTAGGTCCTTTTTCACTCTTGAAAGTATATGATTCCATGAGTAATTAATGAAGTAATTGATTGATTAGCCTCCTTGGGCTCTTCTCTCTGCTGTTTAGGGCTACAGAATCGGGAGTTTCTCTGGAATATCATTTAGACTTTTCTCCAATTTCTGGGGAGATTCAGTCTCTCCCATTGTGTTTTTCCCCCCCTTCTGGAGATATTACCAGAAAATACCAGTGGCAGACGGAAGACACATCTGACATTGGGAGAGAGAAGCCTTGTTTCTGTGCAAGTTTTCACATAATTCACATTCCCTTTCCAAAGTGTCAACTGTGAAATAAAATCTGAGAGACAGCCTGGCTTTGTATGTGTGGAGGGCAGGGGATACAGGGTCCTGCAGGCTGAGGGTACCAAGCCTCTCGAGGGTGGCTCCCTCCCCATCCCCCAGTTGGGCCAGACAATAGTCTAGGCTGTGTGTGCTCTGCAGGGCACCAGGGGGCCCCAGTGGCCAGGACACAAGGAGAGCCAGGGGTGAAGAAGCAGTCCAGCTGGAGCTGGGCAGAATGCACAGCCCAGCGCTTCTTGCAAAGAGACTGCTGTTCGTTGGTGGCCTGCAAACAGTTTGTTTATGGCACTGAGGAGCAAAAGGAGGTGGGGGGAGGACGCCCAGGTCCTCTGCAGCAAGGACAGGATGTGCTGACTCCTGGATCACGTGTCCGATGCTGGTGCCCAGGGCTGCACCTTCTGCCCCAGGGAGCTCTGCCTTTCCTTAGGGGGAGGGAAGAAAAAGGTACCAGCGTACCAAAGGGGACGGCCATGGGAGCTTCATCAAGTTCGGCTGCTAGATTGTCTGCCGTGCTGTTCTCAAGCCGGCCTCCTCCTCTCCCCTTTTCCACCATGCCTTTGCCTTGACCTCGACTTTCTCTTGAATAATCTATCCCAGCGCCACCCCCATATCTCATCACTGGGGAAGAAAACTCTAAGTCAGAACGCTGTGGCCATTTTTTAATTATCTGCACAGGGAAAACAAATCTCTGCATTCATTGGAAAAACGCTGAAGCTTGACTGGGGAATCACCCTTCCCGATCAGCAAGGGGCCGAGTGGTTTTATTAAAACACACACACACACACACACACACAGAGCAAGAAGCCTATGTACGTTAATATCAGATTAGACTTTGGGCCCAGCCAACCTTATTGCAGAAATTGACGAAGTTAAAATGGCATCCTCTTTTGCCATCGGGGTGCTAAAATAAAGGCAATGGGCTTCAAAGGGCTAGATTTCTGTAGGATTTCAACCCAACGGACTTTTAATAAGTAAGTGTGCCCCCCACTTTTTTTTTTTTAAATTAAAGCTAGGGTTGAAACTTGAAACCAGGTCAAGGAAGGCAGAAATCCTGGGGTGATGGTTTTGCCTGCTGTAGTCCCTTCCCCTCTGGGATTTAAACCCTTCCAAGTGTGGCAGCCTCAGGTGAAGTGTGTGACCTTGGGTGAATGCCTTTCCCTTGGGGTTTCCTGTCTTTTGTCTGCTCCACTCTGCAAGCCCATCGGGGCCTGCCTGCAGCCTCTTATGTCTTCTGGATGCTTAGCATTCAAAGTTCAGCTTAGAAAATGCCCTGGCTTACACTGTGATAAATGAACTCCCTGGAGACAGCTTTATCTCAAACCTGGACATTTGGGAACCACATAGAAAAGCAGTGGGAACAATCCTTCCAAGTGGTCTTTACAAGCAGGACAGTTAAAGGCACATGACTTTAACCAGCTGTGATCCAGGGACAGCTGCAGACGCCTGGACTTTCTGCCGGCATGTTTCACACTGATAGGGCTTTCTGAGCAAGCCCCCTGAGTCCTCCATGCCACACACTGGGCACTGAATTTGGGCTTTTGCTGGAGCTACAGGGAGGGGGGATAGTCTGGCAGAGCCAAAGAAAGAGAACTTGACCTATATTGAGTTAGTCCATTCTGAGCAAGGATGGGCCTATGTATTATTTTTTCTCTTAACAATCAATCAACAAGTATTTATTAAACACCTACTACATGCCAGTTACTGTAGTACAAAGAATGAAACAATTCCTTCTTTTGGAGGCAATTTTAGTTAGAAAAACAAGCTTATTTTGTGATGAGGGAGATGAGGAGGGGAGGAGCTCCCATTCATATAAAATAATTACCTCTCGATATTCAGACTTTTTTTTTTCAAGCACGGCACTTTTCAAAAGTCTGGTTCTCTGTCTCAACAGGCTGAACTTGTTATGTTGAAAACAAACCCTGAAGAATTAGGCTTGTTTTCTCTTTTAAAATTTTGGTTTTTAAAATTTTGGATTTCTGCCTTCCTTGACCTAGTTTCAAGTTTCAACCCTAGCTTTAATTAAAAAAAAAAAAAAAAAGGTGCGGAGCACACTTATCTATTAAAAGTCCCTTGAGTTGAAATCCTACAGAAATCTAGCCCTTTGAAGCCCCTTGCCTTTATTTTAGCGCCCTGATGGCAAGAGAGGATGCCATTTTAACTTCATCAATTTCTGCAATAAGCTTGTTTGGGCCCAAAGCCTGACCTGAAGAATTGGGCTTGTTTTCTCTTTTAAAATTTTGGTTTTTTACCTTAAGTTTGTGTTTAATAAAGCTTCAAGATAATTAGAACTCAGTTATTTTGATTTCTTAATAACATCTCTACTGGAAGAAGTAATCTTCCAAAAAAGAAAACATTTGGGGGAGTAGGGGGAGGGGGAGGGGTGTGGTGGAAGGAGGAAAGGAGTATCTGTGTAATGGATCATAGATCCAACCAGAGTTAAAAGATAAAACATTTATAAATTGCAAGGTTGAATGAGATCTGTGTATCTCAAGGTACACTGGAAAGGACACGGCCCCTCCGGGATCTTATGATTAGGTATTATTATTACTTTTGTTTTATTTTGTTATTGGTTGTATGATGTCATTAGTGGGGAAAGAGCAATCTTCGCTTTATAGCTGCTGGGAATTTCGTTATCATTTCCCCCCTACCTTATGCTTGAGAAGTGAAAATATGCAAATGTGCCTGCTCCCAACATTTGATTTATTTTCCTACAAAGGGAAAGGAAATAAGAAAAGTAATTTTTGAAAAATGGAATTAAATCCTTGTGTTGTTCACCCAATTAATAGATGGGCAATTACCAAAGAGGAGATTTGTGGGTTGGTTGTAGCTGGCTCTTAACTTAATGTTAACTTACATTTAATTAGCTGGGCCAGATGGAAGCTGGCTAAGCTTTGCATGGAGGCTTATGGGGGGAAAAAGACATAATCTTCCATTTTGTCAAAGGAACTAAGACCACAGATTAAAGGTCAGGGTTCTTTTCAGAATTTAAAGAGGGGATGCAGAGTGTCTGACCACAAGAAACAGCAAGGGTGCTTGGCAGGGCAGCTTAACCCCTAGGCTACCAGAGCCCAGTTTCAGCCCCATTCATCCTTAGGTCCGAAATGAAGATAGAGCTCCGGCTGGGAGCAGGGTCAGCCAGAGCAGACACATAAAGGCAGGGAGGGTTTTCAGTCTCAGTACAAGAGCTCACTTCTGAGAAAGGGCATCTTCAGGGATCATACCCAGATCCTAGGAGAAGAGGCATCCTTGAACATCCCTGAAGGAACAGACACGATTCGTGCGGCTGATGGTAGCCAAGGCAGAAAAAGAAACCTGGAATCAGTTATCAAAATGATTGGAGAAAGTGGAAAGAGGAGGAAGTAAATCTGTGCTGTTTATATGAACACTTCTTCTTCTCCTCCCTCCCTCCTTTCCTTTCCTTCTCTCTCTCCTCTCTGTCTCTCTGTCTCTCTCTCTCTGTCTTTGTCTCAGTCTCTCTCTCCTTTCTTTCCCCCTCTCTCTTTCCCTCTCTGTGTCTCTTTTTCTCTCTCCCTCTCTGTTTCTTTCTATTCCATTTTTTCCTCTCCTCTGTGTCTCTTTTATCCCTCTCCCTCTCTCCCCCCTTTCACTTTTTATCTCTCTCCCTCTTTCTCTGTCTCTCTCTCTCTTCCCCCTCTCTCTATATCACTCTCTTTTTCTCCCTTTCTCTTCCTTTCTTCTTCTCTCTCTGTCTCTTTTTATCTCTCTCCCTCTTTCTCTCTTTTTCTCCCTTTCTCTTTCTCTCCTCTCTCCTTCTCACTTTTTCTCCCTCCCTCTGTCTTTCTCTCTCTCTCTCCCTTTCTCTCCCCCTCTCTCTGTCTCCTTTTAATCTTTGTCTCTCCCTCTTTCTTTGTTTCTCTCTCTCCTTCTCTCCATAGTTCACTCTTTTTCTCCCTCTCTCCTTCCCCTCCCCTTTAAATATCAAGAGCATTGCAGAATGAAAAGAGGGCTGACCCTTGTTAGAACCTAAGTTCAAATCCCACTTCTGACACAAACATGTATGTGATCTTGGGTGATTCACTTCACTCCCTTTGCTCCAGCTTCCTCATTTATAAAATGAGGGGTCAGACTAGATGTTTCCAGTTGTACCCCTCTGACCCTCTTATTCTTTGATGAAGAACAAAACCTGAATCTAGGACCTCCTGACCTTGAATCTGGACCTCTCTTGACCATGTTAGACTCCCTGTTACAGTCCTGGAATATAAACTAGTTGTTTTGATTTTTTTTTCCTCCAAATCATAGAAGAACAACTTACATGAGGAGCTTATGAGCCTGCCTGCAAAGTTTATCAGGCATCTGAGAATTAAACGTCTTTGAATTCTGCCCTCCCCCACCCCCAGTTGGTGCTTTATATTGAATCCACGTTGTTGGATGTTGTTGGTGTTAAGGTTTATGGACTGGAGAGGTGAATATTGGCTGATAAGAAACAACTGTCAGTGTTTACTTTTATGGGTAATCAGTCTTAGCATAGATAAAAACCCAATTGTGCCCTGCTTTCTGAGATCCCAAGCTGTTCCCTAACACACACACAAAAACTGTCTTTTAAATTCTCTCAGTGATGCTGCATGGCTGTGAATTGCAAAATATTATAAACTCCAAATAATCAAGAGTGCATATGACTCAAAGGGAAACCAGGAATATGATGAATATAAGTAGGCTGGGCAATTATCAACAATGATTCCATGATCCTGTGAATGGAAGGATGGAGGAGGGGTGAAGGACAGGTAGAGGGAGGTGAAGGGGGATTAGTTCCCCTCCTTTTCTGAAATGACTTTGTATTTACTTGTGTAATGTGCTTCACAGAGTGCTAGAGTCAGCCCAAAGTGACTCCAATTGTTAAATTTTTAATGTGAGAATTTATGCCTTGGAAATTTGAAAACCCTACAAATTAGGGCACAATTTATTGTTTTGTTGATTGTCTTGACTTAAGAAATTGATGGAGAAAATATGAATAATGCAGATTAAATTTAAGCGTGGCTAGCCCTTTTTTTTTAACTCAGAGAGCCAATTGTTAAACATTTACCAAGACACTCCTGCTTGTATTTGACTTATATGGTACCCCTGAGGCAAGGGGTGTGGTAGACAGAAGAATCCTATTGAGGATTGAGTGTTAAACATTGCCTCTCATTTAGCTGCTACTAGGTGACTGTACATAAGTCACCTAAGCCTTTTGGGAGCCTCAGTTTCCTCATCTATAAAACCAGAGGATTGGACTAGATGATCAATAACAGTCCTTCAGGCTCTAAATCTATAGTCCAACATGTTATATTCCCCAGTATACTGGAGGTTCCTTTAGGGCAGAGACTATTTTGTTATCTTTCTAGCATGGTGCCTGACATGGTAGGAACTTAATAAAAATTTATTTTAATTGAATTGAAAATCCCAAGTCATTTTCTGTTTTGATATCCATATTGCATACAGATGAAATCTGTGTGCACTTATATGTGCTATATATTATTACAGAACCTAATTTGATATAGAGATTTACATGTACTTTAATGCATTTGTTTTTACATGAGGTAGTCAGTCCTTTAGCTCCAAAGTCAAGTGAATTGTCAGGAAATTAAGGTTTAACATGTCATTCATTGATGATGATTTGTTTTGAACAACCAAAACCAGTTTTAAAGGGAAAACTCTCTAGCTAATGCTTTGGGTTTGTAGAAAATGCAAGGAGTCTGTTTGGCCCCCTGGATTGCTAATGAAACTCCAAAGGCCTCTTTTCATTGAGGTTTTTAATTCTCATCTCTCTAAGCTTAGTGGGGGCAGAAAGTATTTTTGGGGAAAAAAAATAAACTATGAGAACTGCTTGTGGTCTTAGTTAATTCCCCTTTTTGCTATCACAGAATCTTAGGAACAGGAATACCACTGCGTAGAAAAGTTACCAATTGGATGACTTTGGAGGGAATCCTCTCTTTCCCCCTGCCCCCACATTGGCAAAAGTGACCAACTAGCCTGTATGACCAGCCCTAGAACAATGCTCATCTGTAAAAAAAATAAAAGGGGGGGGGCTATCATGAACATAAATGGCACTGTTGCCCTTTAACAGTCAATGGAGCATATGTTTCAGATTGCCCGTCTATTTGAAGCCCCATCAAGATCTGGCGGAGACAACTTTTAAGAAAACCTTGTCCATAGGATACGTCCATTTTCAAACTTTTTTTTAAATCAATATATTTCATTTTTGCATCACTTTTGTTTCTAGATATTTCCCTCCCCACTCCTCTACCCAGAAATCCACTGTTAGCAACAAAGAATAAAAAAGAGAAGGAGAAACAGTAAAATTAGTCAACACATAAACTGAGTCTGACAGTGTATGTAGTGTTCTTCACCCATAGTCACCCACCTCTGCAAAGAAGAGAGGGAGTTGCATTTTCTTATCTCTCCTCTAGGCTAAGGTTGGTCATCATAATTACACAGCATAGAATTCTATCTTGATTCAAAGTCAGCTCTTAAAAAAAGGCTCCTAGCCCCTTAAGAACAGTCCCCTTTTGATGGAATAACTATGTGACCTGAACCTTGCCAGATACTAATGGATCACTTACAGGAAATAAAAAGTTAAAGGGGAGGATGAGTCAGTTGGCTTCAGAGCTAAACAGTTTCCACAGAACTTAAATAATGAATACCCCACACTAATGGGATTCCAGACAGTTATAGAAAACCTCTATTCTATGCTGCGACCCCTTGAGGGGCCAGCTGGGATCTTGTCCACCTGGGTGAGTTACTGAAGGGGTCAGGGGGACTCCTTGGAAGTGGAGAAGAGTCAGTTCTTGGGCCCAAGTTGGGGGCTTGCCATATTTATCTTCAGAAATCCTGGGGCAAAGGAAGTGACTGGTTCAGTTTAGCAAGCAATGGCTCCCTATGTTCTAACCAGTGCACCCCTGTCCAAGGGTATCTGCTGGGTGGGCCTCTCCTTGGTAGGTTACTGAAAACAGCAGAAAATCATTCATCTTTAAAATGTGAGTGATTCCCTGCTAGGCCATTTAGAAGCTCCTGGATGAGTTGGAGAGAGAAATTGGGTTTGGAGCAGGGGAAAAAAAAAGGAAAAAAGTTTGAAAGCCTGGCACAGGTACACCCAGACTTTAAGAACATCCATATTTGGAAATCACTAAGTATTATCAATCAAAATAATAATAATAACTAACATTTATATAGAGTTTACTGTGTGCCAGGCACTGTGCTAAGTATTTTACTGCCTCATTTGATGCTCACCACAATCCTGGGAGGCAAGTGTTATTATTATCCCCGTTTTATAGATGAGGAAACTGAGGCAACCAGAGATTAAATGACTTGTCCAGGGTCACACAGCTAGTAAGTGTCTGAGGCCAGATTTGAACTCAGGTCTTCCTGAGGCCAGGTCCAACACTGTGCCAAATTCAGGAGAATTATTCAAAGATATTTCACTTTATAAAGTAGGGGTTCATAATCTTTGTTTTCATTCTTAATCCATTTGGGTGTCTGTAATGTTTTTAAATGCAGGAAATAAAATACACAGGATTGCAATTATACTGAAAGACAATTATCAAACCCTTTTTAAAAACAAATTCATGAGCCCCAGTTAAGAACCCTTGTCATCAAATGATTTCTTTATTTTTTCATGCCTTTTTTTTTGGTTAGGCAATTGGGGTTAAGTGACTTGCCCAGGGTCACACAGCTAGTAAGTGTCAAGTGTTTGGTCTGAGGCTGGATTTGAACTCAGGTCCTCCTGACTTCAGGGCCAGTGCTCAATCCACTGCGCCACCTAGCTTCCTCATCAAATGATTTCTTAAAGGGCCCCTTCATATGGCAGTGCCCTGGTACATTTAGATGTTTGTTTACTCAGAGGCAACCTGACTTCATGGATGGAGAACATGCCTTATAGTCAAGAAGACCTGCGTGTAAATCCTGTTCCTGGCATATACTAACTATATGCCCTTGGACATAGAGCCATTAGGCTCCATAGTGCATAGAGCGCTGGATCTGGAGTCAGGAAGACTCATCTTCCTGAGTTCAATTCTGGCGTCAGATACCTATTAATTGTGTGATCCACTTAACCCTGTTCGCCTCAGTTTGCTCATCTGTAAAATGAGCTAAAGAAGGAAATGGCAAACCCCTCCAGTATCTTTGCCAAGAAAACTCCAAATGGGTTGACAGAGAGTTGGACAAGACTAATCAACTGAGTAACACAACCACAACAAAATGACCTTGGGCAAAAGCACTTAACCTCTCAATGCTCCAGGAACTCTTAAGACTCCAAAATGGCAGACACCGATGAAATCATGGGTCCAGATCAATAAAACCCCCAAATAACACTTGATCAAGAATTGGGAGTTAAAAGTCCTGACTTCTGCAAGTTCATAGCGTCAAAAGGACCTTTAAAGATCATCTAATCCAATCCCCTGAGCTTTTTCTTTTATCACTATTGGATCTTCCTATCTTGCCCAGGCTGGAAATGGCCATTCATGCCTTCATCCCACCAGTGATGGGCAGAGAAATTTTAACCTGCTCCATTTTTCTTATCTGGGCTTGATCATCCATCTGTAGGCAGCCTGGTGGCCCTCTGCTCCCAAGGGCTCACCCTGTTACTGACTCACAGTGTGAACACTTAGCACTACTGCAGCTCAAAACTCCTTAACTCAAGCAATTCACCAGCCTCAACCTCATTGAATAGCAAGGATTACCACCCCAGCCCCCACACCCTCATTTTACAGATGAAGAAACTGAGGCTTAGGGAGGTCATGTTACTAGTCCATGGTCACACATGTAGTTAGAACTATCATTGAAAGCTCAGTCCTCTGACTCCAGATCCAATGTTCTTCCATTCTACTAAGCTTTCCCCGGAGCTAATAATTTCCTTAAGGCATGTGGGTGATATGCCTGCCAACCTGCTCTTGCAGTAAGCTTTATTTGGAGTTTAGGCATTTTTTTCTGTTGAACAAATCATTTTTCCATACTCATTTTCCATATTCCATATTCCATACAAAAATGGCTTCTTGTAGTTAGAGATGTGATGGGAGTATTATGTACCCTGGCTTCCAGCACTTTCCAGTCAGAAACCTGTAGCAATTTGGGTTCTTCCTGAAGCTGGGGTGCAGAAGATGAGAAGCAGAAAGTTTATTGAGGTTCGTGATGAGTTTCTCACCTTCTGTCTCCTCCCACCAGCACCAAGTTGCTAATGACAGCTTGCCCATACCCTCAGAGAATTGCCCAGCTGGTAGGGAATGCCCAAGTCAGCCCTGAAGAGAACACTGTTCTGTCAGCATTTCCTAGGGCAAGAAGAAAAAATTGGTGTAACATCAGCCTTGGGGCAGACAAGATCTAGAAATAGGATTTTGACATCTGTTGTTCAGTTGTGTCTAACTCTCTGTGACCTCATTTGGGGTTTTCTTGGCAAAGACACTGGAGTGGTTTGCCATTTCCTTCTCTAGCTCATTTTATGGATGAGGAAACTGAGACAGATAGGATTAAGTGACTTGCCCAGGGTCATACTGCTAGTTGAGTGTCTGAGGCCAAATTTGGATTCAGGAAGCTGAGTCTTCCTGACTCCAGGCCCAGTGCTCTATCCACTGTACCACCTAGCTGTCTTTTCTGACATCCAGGAAGAGATTTTTCTTCCCTTCCAACTGCAGTTAGATGTATCTTGATTTTCAAGAAGATCTGAGTTCTGTTCCCCGCATAAAAACTTAGTAGCTCTGTGACCCCCTCTAACCTTCAGTTTCTTTATCTATAAAATGGAGATTATAAATTCCTTGAGAGCAAAAACTGTTTCATTTTTCTTTATATCCCTAGCATAGGGCAGCATCTAGTAGGTGCCTACTAAATGCTTCAATAATAGTAGCAACTGCCTTGATGACCTCTTTTGAGCATCAAATGAGATCATGTATGTTAAGTTCTTTGCAAATCAAGTGCCATCAATGGAAGTTATTGTCAGTATTAGTATTATCTCACCCAGGTGGAGCTAAGTAATGTCTCTCAGTTGTTTGCATGCCTCAGTTCCCCCATCTCTAAAATGGGGAGCTCTGACCCAATGACCTCTTTTAAGATTCCTCCTAGCTTTATGATCCTCTACAACTCTACCCTGGAAGGAGCTGATTGTGGTGGTGTCCAGGATGGACTCCAGAGGGAGAGGGAGAGTGTTCTAGTATTATGGTGTTAAGCTTAGTAGGGAATTTCTCATGGCAGGTAGGGGGTACTCTGTTGTTCTGATGGATAGAATGTAGGACTCAGTCAGAAAGAACTGAGTTTGAATTTTGCTTCAGACGTTTACTACCTGTGGCCAAGTCATTTGACGTCTGTCTGCTTTAATTTCTTCATCTGTAAAACAGAGATTAAAAATGATACCTACTTCCCAGGGTTGTTGTGAGGATAATAGGAGATAATACTTGTAAAACTGTACATAAATGTTAGTTAATATTATTATTATTTATTATTATTACATACCTGCCATATGTAAGAAACTGGGCCTATAAATACAAAAATGAAAGCCAGTTTCTGCTATCAAAAGTCTTGCATTTCTACAGCAAGTTTTGAGCTTCACTGCTCTCTCCATAGCCATTGTTACTGTGCCACTCTGGTCCTCAGTCCAAATGACTGTTTCTAATGCAATCCTCAGCCCTGCCCATGTTACCGAATATGGCCACTCCAGCCCAGATGCTTTTCCTTCCAGAGCAATGTGTGGGACTGGTTGTCCTGGACATTTTCAGGGGCAGAAGGTGGTGGTATATCACACTGAGGGGCAAAGCTTGAGAAAATGACCAAACACATTGCCTTCTGCTATGGCTAGAGGGCCCTGACTTACCCTCTCCTTGGTTTCATTGAGGTCATACTCAAAGTGAAGCTCATTAGGAAGAAGCAGCCTTTGGTTTTTTACTGGGACCAGGTCCTGAAGCCCTAGGGTTAGACTGATCTTGTTACCACTCATTCTCCCCAAATCCTTTTCCCTCAAGCAGAGATTCTCAACTGTTTTTGTGTCATGGACCCCTTTCGCAGCTTGGCAAAGTCTATGGGCCCCTTCTCAGAAAAATGTTTTAAAATTCATAAAATAAAATACAGAGGATTAAAATGCAAACTATTTACACTGAAATATAATAATCAAAATGTTAAAAAGATGAATTTGAGGAACCCTGGCCCTAGCATAATGAGCCCTTCTTCCCCCTTGGACCAAGCACAGATATTCTCTGCTTGCTCCCAGGGATACTGAGTAGTAACTTGGACATTAACAGCTATTTCCTGCTTGCCGCCTTTCCGTCCAGCAGGACCAAGGGGACGGCAGATTGGTTGATGAGCCTGAATCCAGAGGACATACAAAACAGCCAACACATCCCTCTCCCTCCCTCTTTGGAGATACAACCGTCCAGGTGACAAGATGTGATAACAGTAAGGGTCGGAGAGTGGGCTGACAAAGTGCCACCCCTCCCCACTTGGATACTGTTTGGAATAACCAATGGCGATTTTCATAAAGCCTACTCAGAGACTGAGTAGGTGCCATACCTTTGTGAATGAGGGAGACCACCGGCTTAGGAGCCCATATCCTCTTGGAAGAAGCACTTGTAACACTGGCAAGGATGAGGCTGATTATGGCGAGGCTAGATTGTGTGGTCTAGGGCTGGTACTGCCTTCTTTCTGGTCCAGGAAAGTCCTTCCCCCAGGCCCACCAGAATCTCCTGTTTCAATCCTTGCCTCATTCCCTCCACTCAGCCAGCCTTCAGTGGCCTGCCTAGGGGGGTGGATTCCATTTGCTGTATACAGCTGGTCCCATCTCTGAGAAAGGATGAGTGTAGGAGGCAGGAGGTGGGAGGGAGACACTGTCTGAATTTTTTAGCTGGTGGGTTGTGTGTCTGGAGCTGCTCCTGAACTCTGCAGAAGTTCCTTTCACATCTTCCTCAGTACCATGGTTCTGATCTAGGTTGAGGAGTCTGATCTTTACTTGACTTTTTACTGCTTATTCTGAAACAAATAAAAAACAGTCACACATTTATGCACCAAGGTTTGCAAAGTGATTAATGAACCTGTGAGGCAGGTAACATGTCACTGTCCTCATCTTATAGATGAGGAAACTGAGGCCCAGAGAGGTCAAGTTTAAAATCGTAGAGTGCGGCACAATGGAAACAGCAGTGGGTTCTTGGAGCTCAAATCTTGGATGTGAATGGATTTGAATCCAGTCAGATTCAAATCTTGTCATTGTCATAGTATATGCATGACCTCTAACAAGTCAATTAACTCTCTGGACCTCAGTTTCCTCACTTGTAAAAGGAAGAGGCCAGACTAGATGTCCCTTCCAGCTCTAAGTGCACGATCATATGATCCACCCCAACTTACTCATTTTACATATTACGTTATGGAGCAATTAGGTGGCACAGTGGATAGAGTGCTGGGCCTGGAGTGAGGAAGATCCGAGTACAAATCCACCCTCAGACAGCTAGCTGTGGGACACACTAAACACTAGCTGTGTGACAATGGGTAAGTCACTTAACTTCTATTTGCCTCTGTTTCCTCAACTGTGAAAAGGGGATAATAATAGTACCTATTTCCCAGGGCTGTTGTGACATCAAATGAGATAGTAATTGTAAAGTGGCTTAGCATAGTGCTTAGAATCTAAGTGCTATATAAATGTTTGCTGCAGCTGCTGCTGCTGCTACTACTACTACTACTACTACTGAAACTGCTGCTATTACTACAACTACTTCTATTACTACTACTTCTAAAACTACTTCTACTACTACTACTAAAACTATTAAAACTACTACCACCAGTATTACAACTACTGCTAGCTACTACTACTTATTAATACTACCACTATACTATTACTATTACTACTACTACTAAAACTACTACTGATACTACTACTAGTAGTAGTACTACAACTACTGTTATTATTACTTACTACTACTACTACCACCATATCACTATTACTACTACTGCTACTACTGCTACCATACCACTATTATCACTACTACTACTACTATTACCACTACTACTACTACTACTACTACTACTATATTACAGGTCTCCACCACAGGAGATGTCACCTCTAAGCAGAATTGAACAGCTGATATTTACATAGTGATTTACATGAATTACTTCATTCCATCCTCACAACAGCTTTATTAGGTGACATTATTATCTCAGTTTTACAGCTGAGGAAACTGAGGCTCAGAGAGTTTGAATGTCTTGTCCATTGGTCAATAAGTGAGAGCCTACCAGAGGCAGTGTTAGAAATCAGTTCTCCCCTTTACATACAGTGAATACAGCGAGTCTCGTCTTCAAGTGTACTTAATAAGATCTTGTATTACTACGGCTCCCTAATAGGGAGAAGTTGATGTCAGGATTTGTGAGTTGTAGCAGACCTCTGAAGTAATCTAGGCCAATCCCCTCATTTCGTAATTCATAGAGTCACAGGTTTAGAGATGGAAGACTGTCTAATCCAATTCCTTCCTTTTATAGAGAGGGAAACTGAGGCCCAGAGAGGAGAAAAGGCTTGTCCAAGGACAAACAGGTAATTAGAATTTGGATTCAGAGCCCTTTCCATTTCCCCATATTTCCACAACAAATTAGTGGGAGAGCTCAGACTTGAATCTGGATTTCAAGCATCACAGTTCAATGTCTGCTGCACATTAACATTGTTTCTTACTTCATCATCCCCTTCTCCCTGCCTTACTCTACTCTACAGCTGACTTGTCATTACTATTGATAGGAAGCTGTGAAGCTAAAGGGCCACAGACCTCAGCTTTAAGAATCCGCCTTTGACCCCCAGGGCCATACTCTGAGACTTGGATATTTTGCCAGTTTCCAGGTCACTCTACAAGCCAACGATAGTTCTACCGGTTTTGCATGCTTCTGGATGACTATCCATTTCTAATTTGTGGTTTGTTTCATTATTGGCCTTTGTGCCATTGTATATGGTGTCACATGAGTGATAGCCTGGCATTGTGGACAGGACTAGGAGTTAGCAAAACCTGGGTTCAAATTATACCTCTGACATACTAACTGTGTGACCATTAACAGGTTGGCTTCTCAGGTCCCCTGGAAAGCCCAGAAGACTGTAAGTTATAGATGAGTTCTGGTCTATATCAACAGAGGGAATTTTCACACTGGAAGACACCCCATGCCCATAAAATCATCACTCCATACCCTTCCAACCTATCCCCAACCAAAAAAATCCAAAACAAAACCAAACCTATAACAGACCACGGAGACAATCATTTGAGGTGATCTTCACTAATTTAAGGGTGCAGTGGATAAAGCACTGGACCTGAAATCAGGAGGACCTGAGTTCAAATCTGGTCTCAGACACTTGCTGTGTGACCCTGGGCAAGTCACTTCACCCTGTTTGCCTCAGTTTCCTCATCTGTAAATGAGTTGGAGAAGGAAATGGCAAAGTGCTCCAGTAATCTTTGCCAATAAAACTCCAAATGGGGTCATGGAAAGTCAGACACAACTGAAACAATTGAGGTATACTAATTTAATGGAGGAAGTCAACTTTAGGCATTTTGTTGTTTAAGTAAAAACTAGAGGCAGGCCATCATGCTGCATGGGTTGTAGAAAGGAAAACCTGATGAAAAAAGCAGAGAAGCCAGTCTGGCCTTGGATTCTAGCCAAAAAGGAAGAAATAAGGACACCTGTGAGTATTACCAGGAAGACCGATGAGGTGAGAAACCAGGAACTGGATACTGAAAGATTAAATGTAATTTGCAGAGTTAATGACAATCCAAATAAAAGTGAAAAAAATAGAAAGAGGATGGGGAAAGGAATTGTGCATTTATTGGGCTCTTAATGAACTGAACGCAGCAGGTAAACATGGATTGTAGATGTAGTTTGACAAGGAAAAATAGATGCATTCTCTAGGCTGGTGCAGAAAAAAGATCACAAAAGAAATCTTGCAAATATCTAGAAGAAGAAGGGGAAGGAGGATAGGAAATGAAGGGCTGCTAATTAGCTGTGAAGGAGGGCATTTCACCAGATCTGAGGAAATAAGAGCAGACCTAAATTCTTAGGCCCTTTCAGCCGTCACTGTAAGGAGCTCTGGTAAGAATGAATTAGGCACAGCCAGACCAGAGGTTGGAGCAGGAAGAGCTCATCAGTATTACAGGGCATGAGAAGAGTCTATATAAGCCTTTACCCACCCTTTTGGAGATGATAATGGTAGCTGGGGTTGGTTTATTTTATTTTTTAAGTAGGGGAAAGAAACAACCCTATACCATGTCATTGTCCATGAAGTCGGCAGGGGCCACACCCAAGTGTCTGAGACAGTACTAGAATAGCAGCAGCAATAGTGGGGGGAAAAGTAACAATTGAGGGAGTATTCCACAAACCAAGAAGCAAAGCCCTGGCCTTCTCTTCCAGAAACAGCGTTAGCGCAGCTCACCAAAGAGGCAACTGGAGATAACAGTGACAAACAGCCATGATGGCTTCCCATGAAATTAACTGGCACGCAAAAACTTAATTTCATTCTTTGTTGTTGTTGTTTCAAAACATAGGGTGGCTCTAAGCCTGGAGGCCTTTTTGCTGGCCATGAATACATAACAAAAGCCAGAAATTGAGAACGAGGTACTGAGGAAGCAGGCAAGACTTCCACCCCTATTCTATTCCACCTAGGGGTTTTTCTTCCTCCTGTCTTTCATATGAATGACCAAAATGAGTTTCGAGGTTGAGAAGACCAGGAGGTCTCAGATACTGACAGACTTTGGTGGTTTGTTGAAAGAGGGGCTGCTTAAATCATTCTTGCAAGGATGTGTAGGTTGATGATTAAAAATTAAGTGGGAGACAAAGGACATTCTAATCCTGTTAGATTGATGATTGAGACTGAGACACATTGCTCTTGGTGAGGAGAGTTAGAAAGACAGACAGTGCCTGTGGGTGTTCCTTAATTGAATGGCTCCACGAAGACCCTCAGAGGTACTATATGCTATGACTGGCAGAGACTAGGTGTCATATGGGATCAGCAGGGAGCAGGGATAAGGTATGATGAGAAATCAAAAGCAACCCTCTTTAGTGTTGGAGGTAAGAGCTGTCCTGGTCACATGTGTTCTCTACACGTGTCCCCCTCTATACATATCTGTTGGCCTGAGCACTCTTCACGCTGGCGGTGTGTGTGTTTGTGGGAAAGAGTGCCTTATGTTTATGAGGGAAGCATTCTACTGTTATTTTTCTTACAGTGTGATGTAATTAAATGCCTATTCTCTGTAATAAGTGTGTGCTTTGGATGACACATTGAGTGATAGCTTCTGACCTCTGATGCTGAGTTTTTGGTAGTTGGTGTCTTTTTTTTTTTTTTAAAGTGAATGACGGTCAATAGAATACCTTGAACCTGGGGGAATTTTTCTGAGGGCCTCATGTGCCCACGTGATTTGTTCCAGGTACTACAAAAGCAAAAAAAAAAAAACAGTTAACAGGTGAAAGGGAAGAACACAGGCCATGCCATTCTTTGAGCTGATGGCACAGCTCCAACGGGAATCTTTTTAGAATGGACTGGAGAAATAATAAGACAGCTTGTCTCTCTTCGCTCATAATGGGTGCACATTTCATTATCTCAGTAGGATCATCCAGTGTAAATATGGATACTTTGTGAAAGGGTGGTCTCAGCTATCGTCTCCCCACAGAGGACTCCAAAATTTTGCAGAAGACATGACTACTGAGCTCTCTCACACCTGCTGCTCAGTAACACAAAGGGGAAGAGCCCAGGTAAATTTCCATAGAGGAGCTGCCCTTCCCTGGCAGCTGAAGTGGCTTTTCTGACAGGGGTATAAAGCCAACATCATTTCTTTCTTGATCTGGCTGATTTCCAGCTTCACTTGGGAATTATTTGTAGATCCAAGAATTCTGTTTTTCTATGACTGCTAAAAAAAAATAAAAAAAACAAAAACCAATAACACAACAACATCATAGCTCACAAGCCCCCATCACTGTGAGGATTTTTATTAGTCAGTCAAATGACACAATCACTCTGAGCTCATGTTGGACTTACTCTATTTCGGAACTTTACTGTGGTACACAGTGACTGTCCCAGTCTTTCTCCTGTAGGGGTGACTGTATGTGATTTCTTCCAGGGAAATGTAGCTTGGTGTCCCTGAAAGAACCCATGTGGGCCTTTGGTGGGAGCCTACAACTCTGAGCACCTTTGTGTGTGGGGGCAGGTCAGAAGCTGGTCAAATTATTGGCAATGACTGCCACCCATAAGAATGGACTTCAGGATGTTCTGAGTAGATGTGTGCCTGAAAGCACATTTCTGAGCTCATATCCCTCTCCTTCATGCCTCATAAGTCAGGAAGTTCCCATGCCAGAGATGGGGTGCTCATGATAATTGAATATTGCAGAGTCACCTTATATCTCATCTATTCTCTTGATGCCTCACAAAGGGCATATTGGTTTTATGTGGTACCTTCTCATTTGAGAAAGTCTTTGTAGTCCTGGACACTTCCCTTTCCACAGAGTGGTTGGGGGATGAGAAAATGGACTGTGCCCTCTCTCTTGATAAAGCTTGGAATGTTTTTATGATCTTGATACAGCTCTGCCCTTGAGGTCTTTCCCATCTCTGGATCTAGATCCTGTCTGTGACCCTTTGAAGTCCATTGAAGGCAGGAAAACAGGGTTGTTGGTAAAGAAATCTAATCCTTGGGGCAGCTAGGTGGCATAGTGGATAGAGCACCGGCCCTGTATTCAGGAGGACCTGAGTTCAAATCTGGCCTCAGACACGTAATACTTACTAGCTGTGTGACCCTGGGCAAGTCACTTAACCCCATTGCCTAACCCCCCCCCAAAAAAGAAGTCTAATTCTAAGGCTGAACACAGCTGTAATGAGGACTTTTTGCACCTGAGAAAAGTACATCTAAGGTCCTGATTAGTGCAAATAATGAACCCCCTGAAGTGGTAACTTGTATTCAGATTTGCACTTTTTGAAGTTAGAATTATGTAAAATAAGGTCTTTGGTTCTAGCCCAATAGAAATATGCAGTGTGAATTCAAACAATGCAACCACTTTAAGGGAGCTCATCATCTATACTAATTGGGACCTAACCACCCACAAACAGTACTCAGGAAAAGCATCACAATGTGAACAAACCCTCATTTGAGGTGTAGCTGTAGGTGGGAGATGGAGATGTTGAGGAAAGACAGACATCCTGCTGGTGAGGCAGCTGCAATGTGGGTAAAAGAATGAACTGACTACAGCTAGCCCCTTCTTCCTAGCTTTCTGTTTTATATGCTGTCAAACACCCTTTGAGTTCAGCACTCTGTGACAAAGACCTAGTCACCCCACCCTGGTTATAGCTCTAAGGCAAAGCCTTCTTGTTTTCTGCCCTGGGTACGTGCACTCTGCTCTCGGCAGACAGACAAGGGAATACAGATATGTGTTTGCAAGTTGATCCTGATTCTATTAGGGACCAAGGGATATTGGAAAAACTAGGTTTAATGTTTGGAATGACTGCTCTAGAGGATTACATTAAGAAAAAAGAAAACTTGATTTGTAAATAATGTTACCCAACACAGACTGCACAGCAAAATGCTGGTACGTTAACAGGCTTTTGTGTCTTTTACTGGGGAATTCTTTAAGTACTTCTTGCTGGACATCAGACCAAATTATTACCCATTTTACATGTATTACTGTAGCTACTAGATCAATATAAAGAAAAAGGTTGAAAACACTTTTTTAAAAATTCAGTGCAGGGGTGGGGAACAGAGCCAAGATGGCAGAGAAAAGCTGGGAAGTTGCCTGAGTTCTCCCCAGTTTCCCTCAGAAGCAACGTTAGATCAAGCCTCTGAAAGAATTCTGAGAGACAGAATCCACAAAAAGATGGAGTAAAACAATTTTGCCGTCTAAGATAACTTAGAAAGATCTGTCTCACTTGGGTAAAAGAGGAGCACAGCCCAGCACAAGCATTTTCCAGTCAAGCCAGAGGGAGGCTGTTCGCCACAGGACAGATCAGCAACTGAGGCCATGTGGTTCTGGCTCAGCAGGCCAGTGGCACACCAGGCCAGCTGTGAGGCTTCCAGCCACAGCACAGGAGGCAAACTGCCAGCTGTGGAACCCAGGGCACAACAGACACGACTAGGCTGGGCCACCCCAGTGCAGTGGGCAAGCCGCTAGCCCCAGAGGCCCCAGCTCAGATAGCCAGTGACCAGGCCCCTGGCTTCCACTGCAAGAATCTTGGGATAGTGCCTCTTGTACCCCTTGAGCAGAGCTCAACTTTTAAAAATGAGCAAAAAAATGAAAAAAAAAAAAGAAAAGAGCCCTGACCATAGAAAGCTACTATGGCAACAGGGATGATCAAAACACAAACTCAGAAGAGGACAACAATGTCAAAATGCCTACATGCAAAGCCTTAAAGGGGAATATGAATTGACCTCAAGCCCAAAAAGTCCTCTTGGAAGGGCTCAAAAAGAATTTTAAAAATCAAGTAAGAGAGGTAGAAGAAAAATTGGGAAAAGAAATGAGAGTTATACAAGAGAATTATGCAAAAAGAGTCAACAGCTTAGAAAAGGAAGCACAAAAATTGACTGAAGAAAATAACTCCTTAAAAAATAGAATTGGCCAAATGAAAAAGGATGTACAAAAGCTAACTGAAGAAAATAATTCCTTAAAAATCAAAATTGGGCAAATGGAAGCTAATGCCTCTATGAGACATCAAGATTCAGTCAAACAAAGTCAAAAGAATGAAAAAATAGAAGCAAATGTAAAATACCTCATTGGAAAAACAACTGATCTGGAAAATAGATCCAGGAGAGATAATTAAAGAATCTCAAAATGTTATATATGAAACGCTTAATTACTGGGAGGACATTAATTACCAAGTTAAACAAAGTCTTGGTTGCTTATTACTTATGTGGTGTCTTGGTGGCCTCAGTCCCCCTTGATATCAGCTTGACTGACCTAGTGTTTGTAGGCTATGGTCCTCCCCAACCCCAGCTGATTTGGGGGTGTATGGATATGGGGGATGGAGGAAAGCCAAGTTTACCAAAGAATGGAAGAGGTCAGGGGAGACATGATCATTGTCTTCAAATATCTGAAGGGCTTTACATGGAAAAGAGATTAGACTCCTCCTTGGTCCCAGATGGCAAAGAGTTATGGGGAGGCAGATAAGAAGGAAGAACTTTGCAACCTTCAGAACTGTTCAACAGTGGAATTAATGGAAGTCAATGAAAAGGCATCTGGTAAGTGCTTACCACGTGCCAAGCACAAATAGAGAACCCAGTCCTCAGGGTACTTGCACTCTAATTGGGGGAGACAACAGAGACAGGAGACTTTGGCTTTAGGGCAGATACAAAAGCCCAGTGGGCCTTGGGAATGGGTGAGTGATGTTCAAGAAGAGAGTCAGATGACCATTTATCATGGAGATTGTAAAAGGGGTTCACTCCATTGGGCAAAGGTTTGAACCAGATGACCTCTAAAATCCTGTCCACATCTAGGCCCCTATAACTACATGAAAGAGTTTCTTCAACTGATCTGAAATTTTCCTAATTTAACTTTGGGCAGAAAAATCCTGCCTCAAAATTGGCATTATGATCTTATTGCCATCCTGCCCTCTTAATTTTATTTGCTGTAATTGTTTCTCACAGATGGTAAAATAGAAAGACTTCTCATCTTGGGGTTGGAACACTCGGTTGAGTTCCCAGTCCATCGTGGTCCTATGTGACTTATTTCCTCTGAGCCTCAGTTTCCTCACCTGCAGAATAGGGATAAAACTATTTGTACATTACAGTGGATCACAAATATATGATTTTATTAGTAACACAACTTTTCTGTCGATGGATAAGTCTGAAATTTAATGAGGTTTGGTGACGTGCCCATGGTCCCGCAGCTAGGAAGTTTCAGAAGCAAGATTTGAACCCCAGATCTTTCTGCCTCCAAGGTCCAAGCTCTACCTGCTGCCTCTGTAATAGAGTGGGTGTGGGGATCAAATGAGATGATACATTTTAAAAAAAGGCTCTTTATACCTGTAAAATACCTTATAGATATAAGCTGTCATTTGAAAAGTGAATTCCAATAGGAGTCCCATTAATAACACAATCATCTAATGCGGGTCATTAACACTTGTACAAGATTTCAGGAGCATTTGACTTCTATAATTGAAGAAAATGACATGCCCATTGTTCACATCGTGGGGGGTTAAGCAGAACTGAATGTGTTTTGGGTTCTGCTAAATTTGCACATGGAAATAAGGGAGCAGTAGGAGAATCCAGACCTGGCACAGACCAGTCTTAAAGCACTCATTACAAACCTGTGCCCGTGTCTATGGCATCTGGCCTCCTGAGGCTGCCTTGACTGTTCATTAATTAAAATAAGGGTATATGAGCCCAACCTGCAGAGAGGGAGGCTGTAGAATTAAGCAGAGAAGGAAGGAACAAGGCCGTTCTCATTTGCTCAGGAAGTAGAAAAGCTCTCCTAAAAGCCAGGGACATGGAATTCAAAGCAGCTTACAAAATAATGGCAAGATGCTATTGTGTCTTCCCTGGGCCAACTGGCCCTCCTTAATGGGCGCATTTTCTCGGTTTGTAGGGCAAAAAGACTTTCAGATTTTTTTTTTTTTAAGGAAAGGAAAAGGGAGCAGTAGCATTTAGCTGAGTTAGGTTTTTTCTTTTAACAGTTTTGTTGCCGGCAAGAACAATCGCTGTGGGCAAGGTGTGACCTCAGAAAAACTGTTCCCAGGAAACTGGTCTCGGAATGGGCCCGTCCTGTGGGCAGACAGGGGGAGGGGCTAGAGATGGAAGGAAGGACTGAGCGGAGTTGTGACATCCTGTTATTGTTTGTTCAACTGCTGAATAGGCTACATGGCGTATTTTTTTTTTAATTAAAAGTTGATTAAAATGGACTTAGCTTTGATCACTTGGACAGCTTTTGAGGAAGTTACTGGCCTATTTGGTTTTTTTTTTACACATGACTTCACCTCTCATCGCTGTGACTTTGTGCCTGGAGCTCCCTCTCTCCTCACCTCTGACTCTTGGCCTTCCTGGCTTCCAGAGAGCAGGCCCCAGTTGACCATGCGTCCCCCTCTAAAGTGAACTTCCTTCTATTTCCTAGGTATCATACAGCCACCTATTGATTTTCTTGTTTCTCCCATTATTATGTGAGCTTCACAAAACCAGGGACTTTGGGTGATTTTTGCCTTTCTCCATAACCGGAGAGCTTAGCACATAATAGGTGCATAATAACTAAATAACTGCTTATTGCTGGTTTATTAGTCATCACATACAATGTGTGTAGGTTCTTAGTAAAGCTAGATAAGGCCTTAGAACTTATCTACAGGCAATAGTGGTAAAAGCACTGGATTTAGAACCTGGGTTCAAATCCTGTCTCTGATATTTACTACTTATATAATCTTGATCAAGTCACATAACCTCTCTAGACCTCAGTCTCCTCATCTGGAAAATAAGGATATTGGATTAAGTGACCTCGAAAATCCCTTCTAACTCCAAATTTATAATCTTGCTCAGGACCTAGAGAGGTAAGTTCTAGCTTACATCATTGGAGGAGGAGGAGGAAGAGGAGGAAGAAGAGGAAAAGAAGGAGGAGGAACAGCAACATCTGCAGAAAGAGCTACCATTTCTAGAGCACTTTGAGGTTTGCAAAACATTTTACAAATATGTGATCCTCACAACAATCCTGGAAGATAGGTGCCATTATCCCTTTTTTTTTTTTTTTACAGATAGAGAAACTGAGGAAAATAGAGACCCCCCCCCTTTTTTTAAAAAGTGAGTTCCGAGTGTTTTAAGACTCAAACTCAGGTCTTCCAACCCCAAATCCAGCATATGAAGTCTTCAAGTCAAATGACATCTTCATCATGTAGGTGAAATGGACACATCCACCACGATCACTGCCAATTTCTCAGCAGAGAAAGCATGAATTTTGCATTCATATTGATTGCATTATTATCAGAAACCCCCATTGTGCCCAATTCATAAGAGTGAGTTAAGTTCAATTTCATCCTTACCAGGACTGCAGTCAGCTAAACCCCTCCACTGGTCATGGCTACCGCCAGAGCATTGACAATTAGAAGGTCTCTAAGGCTCAATTCCTTTGGCCCCACCCCAGGGGAGATTTTCCCAACACCTGGCACCCTCCACAGCCTTGTCCCAGGTGGAAAAAAAATCGCTGCTCTTGGCTACTCCAATATGACTTCACAATGGAAAACGTACAAATACATTTGTGATTTTCTGATCTCTTTCCTCTTATTTGAATTTGTTTTCTTTCTGTGTCTATCTTTTTCTGTCTCTGTCTCTGTCTCTGTCTGTCTCTGTCTCTCTCGGTGTGTGTGTGTGTGTGTGTGTGTGTGTGTGTGTGTGTGTGTGTGTGTGTGTGTGTGTGTGTGTGTCTTTCCCCATCGTGCTTCAGTGACTAACTCAAAGTCACATAAGTTGTAAGGCAGATCCAGGTTTTGAACCCAGGCCCCTTGACTACATTTGGAGTACTGTGGTCAGTTCTGGGCACTATATTCTAGGATGGATACTTAAAAACGAGAGCATCCCCAGAAGATGGTGACTCATACGGCAAGGAGACTGTAAACTATGTCATAATGACCTAGGGACATAGCTAGTGGGAATTAGAGGCAGGATTTGAACCCAGGCTTTCCTGACTCTTAAGACTAGTATACTATACCTTGTTTGAAGCTCAAGGTTTCCACACAAGGCTAGTCTACTTTTAATTTATTTTGAAAGAGGGAGGAAGGAAGGGAGAAAGAGAGGAGAGAGAGAAAGGGAGAAAGGAAGGGAAGGAGAGAGGGAGGAAGGAAAAGAAAGGAAAGGAAGAAAAGAAAGAGGAAGAAAAAAGAGAAGGGAATAAAAGAGGAATAAAGGAAAAGAGGGAGGGAGAGAGGAAGCAAGGAGGGAAGAGGAAAAAAGAGGAGAAGAGGGAAGAAGGAAGAAAGAAAAAGGAAAGGAAGAAAAGAAAGAGAAAGAAAAAAGAGGAAGGGAAGAAGAGAGGAATAGAGGAAAGGAGGGGGAAAGGAAGAAAAGAAAGAAAGAGAAAAAGGGAAGAAGAGAGGAATAGAGGAAAAGAGGGAAGAAGGAAAGGAAGGAAGGAATGGGAAAGAATGGAAAGGTGAGAGAAAGGAAGAAAAAGAGAGGGAGAAGAGAGGAATAGAGGAAAGGAAGAAAGAAGAGAGGAAAAAGACAGAAAGAAGAGAAAGGAAAAAGAGGGGAAAG
Organism: Vombatus ursinus; assembly: GCF_900497805.2. NCBI lineage: Eukaryota > Metazoa > Chordata > Mammalia > Diprotodontia > Vombatidae > Vombatus > Vombatus ursinus. Next base: position 10,818,834 of record NW_020949548.1, on the reverse strand, counting down.
GAGGGAGGAAGGAAAAAAAGAAGTAAGGAAAGAAAAAGAATGAAGAAGGGAAGAAGAGAGGAATAGAGGACAGCAGGGAAGAAATAAGGAATGGAAGGAAGAGGAAGAAAAAGAAGACAATAAAGAGAAAAGAAGAAGAGAGAAATAGAGGAAAAGAGGGAAGAAGGAAAGGAAGGAAGGAAAGAAGGAAGGGAAAAGAGCGAAAGAGGAAAGGAGAAAGGAAAAAAGGAAACAAGAAAGATAAAGGAAAGAAAAAGAAGACAGGAAAAGAGGGAGGGAGGGAGGAAGAGAAAAGAAAGAAAAAAGAAATAGGAGGGAAGAAGAGAGGAATAGAGAAAAGGAGGGAGGAAGAAAAGTAAGGAAAGAAAGAAAGAATGAAGAAGGAAGAGAAGAATAGAAGAAAGCCAGAAGGAATGAAAGGAAGAAAGGGAGGGAAGACTAGAGGAAAGGGAGAGGAAGGAAAGAAAAAAGAAAGAAGGGAGGAAGAAAGGAAAAGGAAAGTCATAGTACAGGGCTAGAAGCACACCACAATGGCCATGCATGCTTCCCATGTCTTACCTCAAGGAGTTAAAAGTCTGGGCTGAGCATGATCAGCCAGATGAAAGTCTTTAACAGTAACATTGTTCATATTGTTTAGATTATCTTGTTGCAAGCACCGTGCCTCGTTTACCTTTTATGGAATAAAGTGTGGGAAATTGACCACAGATGTAAGTAACCAAGAATGACGGCTTAGGCGGTTGTCGCTAGGCCTCTCCCCCTCTCCCTCTAACGAGCCTGATTCTGCAGATAAAAATAAATAGAGAAATGTGAGGCAACCAGAGAAACAGCTTGGGTGCCTTACTGCCGTCTTCTCCCCCTTCCTCCCCGCTGCCTTGGCTCGCTGGGGTGTCCACCAATCCACGGGTCATTCTCAGCGCTAGGGTGCAGGCCGCCGCCTCTCAAATTTTGGCTTTTCGAGTTCCTGCCGAGTTACCAACTATCACGTAATTTAAGCAGTTTTTCTCTACCCCTCTTGGAGACAGAGAGGGCAAAGTCACGTGAACTGCCCCGATGGAGCAGCAGGCAGCCTCTGATTCCCCGGTGGGGGACGGTCACTGAGCATTTTGAAGTGCTTGGAGAAAGCCTAAGGTCTATATTCGTATTGATTTCATCACTATCCAAAACCTCTGGCTGTGCCAAATTAATTAGAGCTGAGCCATTTTTGTTCCTAAGGATGCCTTACTAAATTTGATAAAAGCATCGAATCCCCAGAGCAGTCCTGGGGTAGGAATGAACTTGTTTAGATGGGCAAATGCCTCCCTGTTTTGTGCACTTCTAAAATTATGAGGCCCCGAATGCATCTTGAAACCCACAGAGGCACATTTCCACAAATGAAGGCAATAAATCCAGGTTTTATGAAGTCCCTCTGTTTTTGCTCACTTACTTTCTTGACTTTTGGAGAGTGGTTCTCCACTGCGGTCCAAATGGAGACCCGCTGGCTTTCCCAGACAGCAGTGGCTTCTGTTGGAGGACAGAAACAGAGGGCTGCAGGGCTCCGGCAGACTTGAAGACTCAGCTTGGAGGCTGGAAACTCAAGCCTGTTCCCAAAGTGAAAGGCTTGAGTGAGGCCACTAACAAACAAGATGGCTTTTATTTCTGCCTTGAATAGGGACATCCTGCTTTGAGACAAAAGCCTTGTTGTGGGGTGGGGCAGGCTTCTGCACCAGGGACTTGTGGGGGCCTCAGTTGGGGGTCTCTGTTGGGCCCTAGAAGTCACACAGGGTCTTCAGTCAGTGTCAGGGCTGAGCCGGACAGGCCACGAGTGGGCTTTGGTTGATGTCAGTGCTGGGGCGAATGAGCCACACATGGGTCTCAGTTACTGTCCATGCTGGGTTTGAAGGATCTTCCTTGGGCGGGGCCAGCTCTGGGTTTTGTGAGAAAAACAGCCAATGCTGGCAAACACAGGGATGACCCCCTAGGACTGTTAATAGATCTCTCCTCTTCGTTCAACATCTTTTCTGGCCCTATAACCCTTTTGGACCCTAAGTGTCCAAGGAGAAAACTTCCAGGGGCCTCAGAGCGTTACCATCTCAACTGTAGCATCTGTGATGCATCTTTTGTTAATGAGCAAATCCTGTTCCTGTCCGCTGATAAAACACAGGCCCTGGATCCAAGGTAAATAGAGACAAGAACCATTTTATTTCCCTTCTAAGAGATGAGTTTCCCTGCGTGACCCTGAGCAAGTTAACTGCCCTAGGCCACAATTTCCTTATCAATAAAACAATAGGACTGGACTGCATGGCTTTCTGCTGTCTCTTACAGTTCTGGTGGATAAAGTCCTAGACTTGGGCAGTCAGGAAAACCTGAGTTTGCATCCTGCTTCAGACACATAATAGCTGTGTGATGCTGGGAAAGTCTCAGTCTCAGTTTCCCTATCTGCCAAATGGGGATAATAATGGTACCTACTTCACAAGGTGGATGTAAGGATCAAATGAGATAATATGTATAAAGTGTTTTGCCCACCTTAAAACGACACATAAATGTTAAAAACAATATATAAATATATAAACGTTAAAAATATATAAAGTTAGGGCATCTAGGTGGCACAGTGGATAGAGCACCGGCCCTGTATTCAGGAGGACCCGAGTTCAAATCTGGCCTCAGACACATAACACTTAACTAGCTGTGTGACCCTGGGCAAGTCACTTAACCCCCATTGCCCAACCAAATATATACATACTATATATATATATATATATATATGTATAAAGTTAGCTGTAATAATTATTATCATTAGGTCTGTGATCCTTGGGAAGGGCATTGCTTTAGTGCTCATACCCTCATTGGGGGCAGGTTTAAACTAAAGGAGATCTACGGCCCCTTCTAACTTTGCCTTTCTGGGTCTATGAACTGATGTAAACAGGTGGCACTGAGTTTGTGATGCCTGGATCTCAAAGCATTCAGCCTGGTACAGTGGAAAGAATGCTGACTTTGGAGTCAGAAGGCCCGGGATCAAATCCTTCTTCGGATGCGTACTACCTGTGTGATCATTTAGCCCCTCCTATACCTCGGTTTCCCCATCTGTCAAAGGAGGGACTTAGCCTCTGAAGTCTACATCTACGATCCCAATTAGTGAGGCCACCAAGTGGTTCGGCTGGAGGAGTGGCCTGTTCTCAGCAAGATTAATAAAAGCTACCAAAGGGGCGTTATCAGTCCTCCCATTGGCGAGCACTCCCCGTGTCCTCGGTCCCCAGCCTGGTGCCGGGCCCCATGGAGGAAACAAAGCAGGGCCAGCCGTGGTACCTGTCCTCAGGAAGTTTAAGGTCTCAGTGGGGAGACTGGAAATGTACACAGGAAACAATTAGAGAACAATAAAGGATCTTTACCATCACGGGCTAATGGGTGTGGGAGAGAAACACGGTGAAGCCAAGTGTGGGCTGGCAGAGTCAGAAGGCACTCTGGTGAACCTTCGAGTGATGCCTAATGGAAAGGACCCTGGACCTGTGATCAAGAAACCTGGCTTTGAGTCCCCGTTTTGGCAACATCGGTGTCTCCCCCAGCAAATCACCTCACTGGGCCTCAGTTTCCTTAACTGCAAAATGGAGCTAATGAATCCTCCTCGTGTGACTGGGTAGTTGTGCCGGTCAACTCAGATAGAATACGTAAAGTGCTTTGTCTGATGTAAATCACACCCAGGAGGACCGTTTGCATGATTCTGTAAGACTGCAGAACCATGACCCATTCAGTGACCCAGTGACCGGCTGCAGCTTCCGAGGGTCAGTACCAAAGCCCAGTCCTGCCTCTCAGAGATGGTGGACTGTGGGGATGATACTGGTACTCTTTCAGACATAAACAGTGAGTTAAATTATTTTTGCCAGGCTATGCTTCTTTGTTCTTTTAAGCAGGGGTTCTATTAAGAAGTAGGGGATTTTGAGGGGGTGGAGAGGAGGAGGAATTAGAAAATAATAATAATAGGATTGATTGGCATTGTGTATAGGCACTTTACAAACTTTCAAGCACTATAGAAATGCTAAAGAAAGAAAAGATCAGTAACAACAAAGAAAACATGTAATATGTTAATATATTATATATTAATATATTACATAATATATATAAAATATTATATGTAATATATACATCAGTTATTATTATCATCATTGGTATTGTTATGGGGCATTTAGCCGCACACTTATCACTACTTTCAGGGGAATGAAGCTACAGATTATTGATGTTCAGTCAGCCAGTGAAAGCATGCCTGTGGTGCTTATTGCCAGAGGTAACACTTATTATAAATTGATATGGTCAGAGGGTCAGGGTTTGCCCAGCAATGTGGATCAGAGTACTGTGTGCCTCGATAGGAAGAGTTATGAGGTGAGGCTGAAAATCAAGAAAACCATATGAAGTTATCAACCCAATATCAATCCCTTGCGGTCTCTGGAGTGAGAATGAGTGAATGAAACACTTTTGTTATTGTTCAGTCGTTTCAGTCCTGTCTGACTCTTCATGACCCCATTTGGGGTTTTCTTAGCAAAGATACTGGAGTGGTTTGTCATTGCCTTCTCCAGCTCATTTTACAGATGAGGAAACTGAGACAAATGGGGCTAAGTGACTTGACCAGGGTCACACAGATAGTCAGTGTCTGAGGCCAGGTTTGAACTCAAGTCTTCCTGACTCCAGGCCTGGCACTCTATCCACTGAGCCACAAGGGGTAAAAATGTGCAGTTGACTTTTTGGATCCAAGTGTAGGTCTTTACCTTTATTCGTTTTGAATTCCATCTAGTTATTAATTCAGCTGAGAGTCAGAAGGCGTGGGTTGGAGTCCCAACCCTGCCATTCATTAATAGCTGTGTGACCTTGGTCAAATTATTTTCCCTCTTTCAATCTGTTTCCTTGTTTCTAAGGATGTTTCCCTTGCTTTACCACATGGGATTGTTATGAAGACCCAGTGAGAAGACAACGGTAAACTTTTGTAGCCACATGTCACTACATAAATGTGAGTTGTTAATGACGTTAGATTCTTGACCCACCCTTCCAGACCTATTAGATTCCCATTCTATCAATCAAATATATCTGCTGGGTGTCTCAGCTTCCTACGACCCACTCCAATGGGCTTTTGCTTTTATCTCCATGAAATTATTTGATGGGTCAGTTTGAAGTAGAACCAACCTTTCTAAGCTACTGCCTTGGAGGCAGTTATAGGGGAGATGGGTAGCATTAACACCCAAACTTGGACTTTAAAAGGGAGTATCCAGAGAAGCCAGCTAGAAAAATCAGTGTGACTCATGGGACTAGAGTTCAATCCTTGGTCTTCTTCTTAATGATGATTTCTTATATCATCGTAGCACTTGAGATTCTAGTATCATAAATTTAGAGAGATCCAAAGTCAGCCCTTCCACATTTTACAGATGAGGAAACTGAGGCTGGGAGAGAATTGTCCAGGATCTTACTCTTGGTCTTCCTCTTAATGATGATCTCTTAAATTATCATAGCACTTGAGATTCCAGTATCATAAATTTAGAGAGATCCAAAGTCAATCAAGTGCAACCCTTTCCCAATTTACAGATGAGGAAACTGAGGCTGGGAGAAAATTGTCCAGGGTCGTACAGCTAATATGTATCTGAGACAGAATTTGAACCCAAGTCTTCCTGACTCCAAGTCCAGCACTATCCTATCCCCCCAAGCTACTTAACCTTAGAGGTCATCCAATCCAAATCCCTCATTCTATAGTTAAGGAGACTGAGCTAAAAAAGTGAATTGACTGGCCTGAGATCCCACAATCATTAAATGGCAAATCTGAGAGTCAGTCTCAGGCTGCCTGTCCTTAAATCCAAGTGTTCTGAGAATTTACAAAGTACTTGATATGATTACATCATTTAAATCTCAGAGCCTCCCTATGAGGAAGGCAAGACAAGCATTATTATTCCCATTTTAAAGATGAGGAAACTGAGGCTTAGAAAGGTCATGATTTTGCACAGCTGCTATAAATTAGTGGACTCAGGACGAACCCCAGGACTTAGGAATTCAAGCCCAATGTTCAACATACTGCCCCTCAAAATCTAGGGTTTCTAAGTCTTTGTGATGCAAAAATGGCACAGGGATATGGAAAGTTGGATCGTTTCAAAACTTTAAAAAGAATGAAGCTATGGCCCTCACTCCTAAATTCATGATACTTACCTTTGGTAAAAATCTTTTGAAGATGGTTTTTCGGGCTAACTGCTTGACAAGTGAGATCACTGGGGATCCAGTAGGGTCTGTTTCCATGACTGAAATGATGAGACACTCTTACTTGACTATGGCTCTCAGAATGCTAGAATTTGAGGCCTCCACACAGTTGTTGAGTTGCGTGGTTTTGGTTAAGACAGACCATAAAGCAGAAAAAAGGGTACTGTAGCTATATTTTCGGTAGCTGAGGTAATCCTCCAGAAATTCCACATGGAAAAGCAAAATACATAGTTACAGAATACCCCAAACTGCAGCCTTGGACTTTGCTTCCTGAAGATATAAATCAAAGCAAACTTTTGAAGCCGTGCATGACTCAGAGAGAGAGGTCATTGACCAAATCTGCTGAGGAAGGCAGGATGAGACAAATCCGGCGACATTTTTATGATTTTTTTCCCCTGCTGCTCTTGGCTATTTCTTTTGCCTGGAGCATCACGCGGTAGGAAATCTGAAATGTGGGATTGCTATCCCCATCATGAGGATAAAGAGAAAAAATATGTAGGAATAGTTGTGTCAGAGAAGGGCTGGCTGAGAGCTGGGGGCGCTGTCTGTGGAAAAGATGTTGGGAAATTGGTCAGTTCCTTCAGAGGGCAGGGGAAGAGATGGGCAGATGGAGGCTAGGGAGGGCAACCTGGCTTGGGTTGTGGGAAAAGATGGCAGGGCGATGGAGGTCAGACAGGGGAGTCTGAAAGATGACTGATGGGAAGCAGGAATGGGGGGTCCCACATACCAGGACTTGAGCTCAAGGCCCAAAAAGAGTGGGAACAAGGAACCTTCTGTATTACCCTCCAGCTGTTACCAAGGCTTCTACTACTCATGAGAGGGGCAGGCGCTGGACTACAGAACACCTGAACAGCACCTCCAATGACTGACGTGGTGGAACACTTGGAATTTTTTGAGTGATAGCCCATTTATACTATGAAATTACCTGAAGCGATAGATGCCTTCAATGGAAGATTAATTATACTTATTGCCTTCACTTCTCCTTTCCACTCATTTCTTAATCCTGTGCAGTTTGGCTTCCGACCACACCAGTCAACTGAAACTGCTGTCTCTGAAGTCACCAGTGTTTTCTTAATTGCCAAACCTGATAGCCTTGTCTCAGGACTTACTTCTCTCCACCTCTTTGCAGTGGTTAGCACCGTTGACTACTCTCACCCTCCTCTGGGTGTTTGTGAAACTGTTCCCTCTTGTTCCTTATCACTTTCCATTGTTATCTGTCTGTCAACAAGCATTTATTGAGGCTTGAGCTAGGCACTGAGCTAAGCCCTGCCCTCAGGGAGCTTATGTTCTAGTGGGAGAGAAAACATACCCAAAAAAATGGGCATGCACGATATATACAGGGTAAATGGAGGCTGATCTCACAGGGGGAGCATTTGCAGTCATGGAGATGAGGAGGGAGAGGAAAAACCATCGTATTTAGGATGCAGAGCTCTGCAGGTACTCCTCAAGGCTCTCCTACTAGACCCTCTTCTCTTTTTCTCTCTATTCTCTTTCACTTGGTGACCTCATCATTTCCTATGAGTTTAATAATCATCTTTATGCAAATGACTCCCAAGTCTCTGTGTGTATGTGTGTATACACACATATATACATATATCTATACATATATATCTATACACATATCTAAACATATATACATATCTATACAGATACACATAAATGTATATATTATATATGTACATGTGTATATCTATATTTATCTACATATATGTATATATATGTATATATAGATATGTGTGTATGTATGTGTTATTTAGAGTGAGAGAGAAAGAGAGAGTGCCTGTCTCCTGAATTGTAGTCCCATATGTCCATTTGCCCATTGGATATTTCAAACTGGATGTCCCATAGAGACCTCCAACTCAATAGGTCCAGAACAGAGCTCATTATCTTTGCCCCCAAACCCTCCCTGTTAGGTGACGTGGTGGCTAGGGCACTGGATTTGGAATCAGGAATCCCTGAGTTCAGATTACTAGCTGTGGGGCCCTGGGCAAGTCATTTAATCTCCTCTCAACTTCAGTTTCCTTATCTGGAAAAGGGGAATAATAATAGCATTTATCTCACAAGGCTATTGTGGGCCTCAACCAAGATGACATGTGTAAAGTGATATATCTATATCTATCTATCTATCTATATTACACATAGTGTCACTATATAAATGCCAATTATCATTCCTTTAAAACATTGCTTAAACAATCCCACAACTGCTAGTTTCCTTCCTCTTCTCCCCAACAAAAAATTAATCTTGTATATAGTTAATTATATACGTGTAGTTTCTCTCAGTAGAATGTAAGCTTCTTGAGGGCAGGGACTTTTAAATTTCTGTATTTGTACCTTCAATGTGTAGCAGAATGTCTTATTTTTAGCTAACATATATCGTGGACAAAGCACAATGTAAGTAGTGCTACCATTTTCCCATTTTACAGATGAGAAAACTGAGGCCCAGAGAACTTGAATGGCTTGCATGTGACCATACAACATACGATTAACAAGCGTCAGAGATGGGCCTTTAATCCAGGTCCCCAGTCTCCAGGTCCAATGCCCTTTCCTCTATATCGTCCCACGCTGCTCTTTTGCAAGGTGGATTGATCTCACAAGGAATCCAACAAGCATTTGGACCAATCACAGTCCTTCAGTTTAGTAGCTGGCCCATTAAACACAGCGTCAACATGTTTTGAAAGTGATCTCACAAAATGCTGACGATGGATGTTTACATAAACTTCGTAGTCACAAAACACTTCACGTTACGAGTTGCTTAACAAGGGAGACACATTGCTTCACCTAATTCTCACAAAATCATTGTGGGATTCGGTATTAAATATCATTACCCCTGTATAACAGAGGAGGAAACTGAGGCTCCAAGAGGTTCTTGCCCACTTTTACCCGTTTAGCTAGTAAGTGGTTGATCCAGGGTTCAAACCCAGCTCTTCTGACTCCTGTTGAAGAACTCTTTCTAAAGTTGCCTCTGATAACTTTAGCTAAGCAGAATAAATTTACAGAAGGAAAAACATAACGCTTCCCCAGGATTTCTTAAAGGGAGAAAGCAGAAAGCTTTAGAAGACCCCAAAGACTGTTTGTCTCTGCAACTATTTCAAAAATAAATTTGGATTGAAAGTATCCAAAGAATAAGAAGCTTTGAAAAATAAAATTGGATGATTAAAACATATTCCTTTTAAAGTAATGAGGTTTAAGAAGGCAGGGAGCTGTTTAGGCAATATATATTCACTTGAGGAGAGCAGCTAGGTGCAGTGCATAGAGGGCTGGCCCTGGAGTCAGGAGGACCTGAGTTAAAATCAAGCCTCAGTCACTTACTAGCTGTATGACCCTGGGCAAGTTACTTCACCCCGTTTACCTGAGTTTCCATATCTGTAAAATGAGCTGGCGAAGGAAATGGCAAACCATTCCAGTATCTCTGCCAAGAAAACCCCAAATGGGATCAGGGAGAGTCAGATACAACTGAAACAACTGAATGACAACATTCACTGAAGTAGACAAAAATCACAGATCTCCAGATACCTCCCCCTCTTTGCTAGCGTAAAGTTGAGCCGGAGACAGAATTACTTTTTTATGGGAAGCCCTTCCTGATCCTCTCAGTGGTTAAGACTTGGTTTATATTTTGTATCCCCTTCCACCCCTAGGATATAAGTTTCTGAAGGACAGGGAATGTTTCATTTTTCTTTTTTTTATCCCCAGTACCTAGAAACATGCCTCACGCATAGAAGGCACTTAATACTTATTGGATTGGATTATTCTCAGACCCAATCTGTTTAGGTTCATAGATTTCGAGCTAGGCTATCTTCATTATATATATATATATATATATATATATATATATATATATTATATATATTTCAGCTACTTCATTATACAGATGAGACTGAGAGGCAGGAAAGAGAAAGCCAAGACTCCCAAAATACATTGACTTGGGGACCTCCACACTTGTTGAGATGACATGGCTAATATGGGCCATGAAGAAGGTTGTCATTTGGAATGTTAGTGGATCAGTGATGTCACTGGTGTGATCATTGCCCCTGCCATCCCTTCCCATTCTGGGCTGTTTTTGACTAGGTCCTTCCATGAATAATCCACAGAGCAGGAATCTTGACCTTTATTTATGTAACGGAACCCTTTGGCAGTCTGGTGAAGCCTATGGACCTCTTCTCAGATTAATATTTTTAAATGTATAAAATATAATACATAGGATCACAAAGGAAACTGATTAGATTGAAAGACAATTAACAATTGTTTTAAAAGAAGCAAGTTCACAGACTCTGAGTTAAGAACTACTGAGACACCAAAGGCCTTCCTTGGGGTCCTTTCGTATTTATTTCATAGATATTGCTGCGACCCCCAGGCTGGCCGTCTGTTATCCAGTTATACCACTGTTTACCCAGTGATGCCATGTGGCTGTGAATCATGGAAGCAACAGACCCAGAAGATTCAAAAATTCAAGTGACCCAGAGGGCACTTGAAAGGTACATGGTAGGAGTAAGAGGGCTGCAGCCAATTTCCAATGATGACTTTCAGGCAAGGAGGAATGTAACTCAGATGATCAAGGACAGAGAGGCAGTGGGGAACAATGGAACTCCTGGCTGAGGAAATTCCCTTGCAATTTATAGTCTTAGAAAGTTGCCTAGAACATCGAAAGGTTAAGTCATATGCCCAAGGTCACCTAGCCAGTATGTGTCAGAGGCCGGATTTGAACCCAGATCTTTCTGGCATCAGCCATCTTTTTATCCACTCTGTAACACTGATGCTATATGTGGCTCATGGGCACACCTTCCTTTCCTCCCAAGACATCACGACTCCTTAGATACCATATTTACAGGGGTAGTAGATGCCACTATTGGTTCATGAATTGTTGGTGTTCTGGTAATTAGAGGGAATCTGCTTAATGGCATTTTTCTTTTGCTGGGCAAACTCGAGTCTCGGGTTTATTCATTTTACTGCTAGAAAGGTCTGTGATCTTGGGTTGCATTGAGAGGCTAGGCTTCCAGGAATAAGGTGGTGATAATCCCACTGTACCCACTTTGCAGGGCACTATCGAAACTCAACATCAAACATCATCTAGATGCTAATTCTCTTTTCTATGGAAATATAAAATTCTATAATGTCACTTGTGTGTTGTAAGGGGTAAGAAAAGCCAATGACCTATAAAAGGTGTTGATAATACAGACTTGCAAATTAATACTAGCCCAAAGATAGGATTTTGTCCCTCCCCCCTCCCCCCCAAGTAGAGCTCTTCTTCTAATGTTAAACACAAGAGGAATTTTAGAAGCAGCCCCAGGTCCCAAGCACTTTAATCCAGTGGTCAACATTGTGTCCAGTACCTTGAGCAACTTCAGATTCACTCCCAAATGCTTTTCACAAGTACCCATGGGCCAAAGGGTTCCTACCAGGGACCCACACATTCCCAGCGACATAGAGGATAAGAAATGGCTCCCCTAGACTAATACCATCACCTGAAAGGAAGCATGCATGCCCACATTCATAGCATAGGTGAAGGGCGGGGCTAGTCATCAGATTCTGAAGAGTCCCTTGCCAGGGGCAGCTAGGTGGCGCAGTGGATAAAGCACCGGCCCTGAAGTCAGGAGGACCTGAGTTCAAATCTGGCCTCAGACCAAACACTTGTCACTAACTAGCTGTGTGACCCTGGGCAAGTCACTTAACCCAAGAATTCCTTGCCAGAAAGGATCAGACATAAGCTCACTATTGTTTTCTCTCTAAGATGCTGCTCCTAGAATAAATCCCCACTGAAGATGCAAAATGGCCATGATCAAGAATAACCATTTGTGAGGAGACATCCTTGCTGGTGTTTAAAGCTACATACAGCATGACCCTTTGCAGATGGGAAAGGCTGTAACCACAAAACGGTCATGTCATCAGCGATGCTGGTATCTGAATGGTGGACCAGCAGCTGTGATTTCTCTGAGTCACCCTCACAGACCATGAAAGAGGATTAGTGCTATCTTAAATCAGGCTGTGAATAAGTAATTTTTTTTTAAACTAGACAAGTAAAGGGAGACAAGTTCCATCAGTAACGGCCTCTATCAATGCAGATTGGCCCCTCTCTGAAACTTAAGAGTTGCTTGGAGCCCTGAAAGGTTAAATGATTTGTCCACTTTCACACAGACAGCAAATAGGTATCAAAAGTAGGAGATGAACCTAGGCCTTCCTGATGAGCAAGGCAGCTCTCTATCCACTATGCTAGTCACCTCTCTGAATAAGTAAATACTCTAGTAAAATAAATGAGCTAATTAAATAAAAACTCAAATGAAAATTTAAACCAGGATCAATGTTTCTGTCATCCATCGAGGTCCTCCTCTGATGCCTCATTGTGCTGACCCTGGGTTCTCAGAGCAATGCAAAGTCTGGCAGATCCTAACAAGCTGGAAAGACTTGGAGGAAGGCTCTGGCAACAGACTGAGTGTCTGCCCTACAAGAACCCAGAGCTGGCCTGAGCTCAGAATAGCTCATAGAGATGATCTATTCCTACTACTCCTATGGGGCCTTTTGCTGTTGTGATCAATCATTTTTCAGTCATGCCCAACTCTTTGTATCTCCATTTGGGGTTTTCTTGGCAAAGGTACTGGAGTGGTTTGACATTTCCTTCTCCAGCTCATTTTACAGATGAGGAAACTAAGGCAAGCAGAATTAAATGACTTTCCCAAGGTCACACAACTAGTTAAATGTCTGAGACCAGATTTGAACTCACAAAGGTGAGTTTTCCTGACTCCAGGCTTGGCACTCCATCCACTGCACCACCTAACTGCCCCATTATGGGGCACAGAGGCTGTGACTGGCATCAGTGGAGAGGAAAGCCCCACTAAGGAAGCCCCAGTAGAGGCTTTTGAAGTCAGTCAGTGACGTATTTCTTTAAGCTACTGGTATCAGTCAGTCAACCAACAAGTATTTATTAAGACTTAATATTCACAACAAGTATTTATTAAAGACTTTATTAAGGACCCATGGGTGCTAGGTGATAGGGATACAGAAACAAATGAAATTGTCCCTGCCTTCTAGGAACTTACATTTTATCAAGGGAGACGAAGTGTATGCACAAGAGTACGTGCAAAATAAATACAGAATAATTGGGGGGAGGGGGAATATTATTGTCTGTGGGTTTAGGGAAAGGCCTTGTATTTGCGCTGAATTCTGAAGGAAATTAGGGATTCTAAAAGGTAGAGGTGAGGAGGGAGTGAATGGCAGGTATGGAGGCCAGCCTAGGCAAGTCATGGAGGAAGAAGATAGATTGGTATTGGAGCAAATCTGCCATGGTGTGCCTTTCAGCTTACTAAGGATGGGAAGGGCCATTGGCAGCTTTACAGGCGATTCGTGTAGGCCTGAAGGGTCTTTGCTACTCTTGGCTGTGACTGCGTTTAGGATTAACCAGTCGCCTCTACAGCAAGTGGGAGTCACCTTAGGAATGCTTTGACTGTGGTCGCTACCATTGTGGGTGAAACAAATGGTTCTACTGTGGCTCCTGGGACACACGGCTGCAGCTGAGCGTCTTTGATGTTTTCTTGTGGATAGCAACTGAGACACAATGGAGCTACCCCTTTGTAGCTGCTATATCAATAGGAACCATGGTGCTCTGTGGTGGTTTTTGACTGCAACCAATAGGGAAGTCCCAAAGCGAAGAGGCACATGCATAGGAAATTTTACGAATTTGGTTATTTTGTCAATGAGTTCGAAGATCAAAGACCCGGAGTTAGATGGCACTCTAGAAGCCATTAAGTCATGTTGTGCATGACTACATATTTCTAACCTACAGCAAATTGCTTGTCGTCTCCATGAGGGGGGAGGGGAAGGAGAATGGGAGAGAGTTTAGAACTCAACATTTTTAAAAAGAATGTTAAAATTGTTTTTACAGGTGATTGGAAAAAAATATTTTTTTTTAAAAAAGAAGCCATTAAATCCCACCCCTTCATTTTACAGTTAAAGAAACTGAGGCCTAAGAAAATTCAGTGACTTCTTTAAAGTCACACAGGAAGTAAGCATGCGTGTGAGAATTTGAACCCAGGACTTCTGACTCCAGAGTCAGTGTGTTTTTCTATTCTACCATTTAATTGAATTAATATGGCTCATAGATCCATAGATTTAGAATTGGAAGGGTACTCAAAAACTATTTGATCCTAAATTCCCATTTTACAGAGAAAGAAACTGAGGCCCCAAGATGCTAAGTGACTTACCTAAGATGACATAGGGAATAAGTGGTAGATATGGGATCTGGACCTACCTCCTCTGATCCACCATATCATGATGCTGGAGCAATAGTAGTATTTGTGTTTGATGTTGGTATTTTTATTCATAAGTTTAAACCATTAAGTTTTGAAAAAAAGCATCATAAAGCTGCACTATTAATGGTTGGGAATGGATTCTCACAGTATGTGTGTATGTGATACATGTAGGTTATTGAGGGTGGGATCCTCTCTGAAGATCTGAGTGCTTTATTAATTGGAGTGACTTGCAGGTTTTGGATAATGGGATTTAACTGCCGCAGGCTGGTAAGAGCAGCAGACTTTTCCATCATAGCTTCGCTCTAGTCTTTAGCTAAGGAGAGTATAGGGCAGAGGTGGAGCTAGCTTCCTACTCTGCATGGGAGCTAGGTAGAATCAGATCAGCTGTTTAAAATTTGGATTCCATAGTCCACTTGACTTCAGAAGGAGTTGGATGCAAGATCTCACTGGGCAAAATTTGTGCCAATTTTTCCACTCACCAATTGCATGAGCTGGAGCAAACCCCCTTCACTTATCTTCTTCAGTTTTCTACTCTGAAAAATGGGATAAAAATCCTAGATGACCAGCCTCCCTGGGTGGGAAGGGGTTTGAGGATCAAACGGGCTACAGTCAAGAAAGTTCTATGTAGACCTCATGCTCTCGATCAATGTTAAAGGCTGCTTTTATCATTTCCTTTGGGCAGCCATTTTTATTGACTTCATGCCCCCAGCATGCCTTCTGCCAGCTGCAGTCCTAATTCCAGAGATAGACCCAAGGCCAGTATCTGAGGTAGATATAGAACTCTCAACTTTGAGGCTTTCTACCCTGTCTAGAGTTTCCCACCAATAAAGAATGGAAGAACCGCAAGTAGCTAGAGTGAGTATGAGAGGGCCCAGCTTAAATTCAAATTCTTCAAGCCCCTCAGAACACATTTAGAACCTGCTTTCAGAGGAAGGCTGCTGTTTCCTGGTGATTCAAGTCCCTGCATAATGAAATTTGATGACTCAGGACGCTGGGTAGAGATGCCACTTTTCACTGTCTGCTCTTTGGATATTTTCAGGACCAGGATAATTTTATCCTATTTACATCAAACATGCAGGTAACTCTAGAATCCTCTATCTGTATTATTTCTAGTGGGGCTTAATATAATTAGGAATGACAGTAATTGACATTACATGCTTTAATGAAATTTCCTCCCTTCTGAACCAAAACCTCTACCCAGTCATTGTGGTGCTATTTCTGTCTATCTTGTTTACTGACTTGAATGTGCTATAGGGCATGGCTGGCGCTGGGCAGGCATTTTCACAAAACCAGCTGTCCCTAGGATGGTGCCTTGGCACTGGTAACCACAAAGGGCTGCCTATGTAAATGTGAGCAATTAGTGCTATTATAATTGTTGTTGTTCAACAGAAAAGGCATTTACATCCATTATCTCCTTTGATGCTCACAGCAGCCCAGTAACCTAGGTCTTGCTAGAGAGGTTCATTTCTGGTTTTGGTCAGAACCTGTGATTTCATTGGTAGAGAGAACCATACATATGCAGATCGGCAACTACTCTGTAACTCAGTAGTTCCAGAATATGCAATTCCCAAACTTATTAGTGTTCTAACTCTTTTACATTCTTAAAAATTACTGAGGATACTCCCAAAGAGTTTTCGTGTGGGTTAGGTATATCTATAGACATTTATGATGATTGTAATGAAATGTTTTTGTATTATTATGAAAATAGTTTTGACTTTGATGATCCCCTGAATCTCTGGCAGCCCAAGGATCCCTAGACCACACTTTGAGAGCAGTCGTACAAGAATTGCTGGGACACTGAGAAGTTAAATGTAGCACAGTGGATAGAGTGCTGAGCTTGGACTCAAGAAGCCCTGAGTTCAAATTTAGCCTCAGACACTTACTAGCTGTATGACCCTGGGCAAGTCACTTAACCCGGTTTGCTTCATCTGTAAAAATTAGCTGGAGAAGGGAATGGCAACCCACTCCATTATCTTTGCCAGGAAAACCCCAAATGGGGTCACAAGAGTCGGACACAAATGAAAAACAACTGAACAACAACAATGGGGATAATAATAGTGCCTGCCTCTCAGAGTTGTTGTGAGGATCAAATGAGATGATACTAATAAAGCGTTTAACACAGGGCCCGGCACATAGTAAGTATTAAATAAATATTAGCTATTACTGCTACTACTACTACTACTACTACTACTACTACTACCACTACTACTACTACTACTACTACTACCACTACTACCACCAACACTACTACTATTACTACTACTATTACCACCACCACCACTACTATTACTACCACTACCACTACCACCACCACCACTCCTACTACTGCTATGCTTACACCTATGCCTACTAGGACTACTACTACTACACCAAGGTTTCATAAGCAGCATATGGGAAAACCAAGATCTTCTTGACTCCAGAGCTGATTTCCCGTCCACTTCTCTACTCTTTTTCTCTAGATAAGAATTATTTCCATTTCACAGATGAGGAAACTGAGGCACAAAGATGTTAAATGACTTGCCCAAGGTCCTGTGGCTAGTAAGGGTCAGAGCTGGAATTCAAAGTTCACTCAGTTGACGGGTTACTTGTTAAATATCTCCTATGTACCAGGTGCTATGCTAGGTGCCAGGGATACAAGCACAAAGAACAAAACAATCTGGACTTGCAAGAAGTTCACATTCTAATTGAGTAACAAGGTAAGACAATGAGCTTTTATTAAGCACAGTATGTACCAGGCACTGTGCTAATGCTGGGGATGTAAATATGAGCAAAAAGGAAAACAGTCCCTGCCCACAAGAAGGTTACAAAACACCAGAGGGAGCTTAGAAGCTGGGTGGGAGCAGGCAGGTAGGCGGGGAGGGCATGGTGTCGAAATAGAGAAAGTCAGGAGCAGATCCTGACCAGGATGCTTCTTTACAATGGATGCCCTGGGAGGAACTAGTCAATAGGAGAATGAGGCTGTTCCAGGATGAGAAAGCCGCAGGTGCTGAGGGAAGTTCCATAATGAAGCAGCAGCTGAGGCATGGTGGCACAGTCTAGGAAGTCCAAAACAAAACCAGGAGGGAAAAGGAGTACATGATGATACTAGCATTTATATAGCACTTACTAACATGCCAGGCACTGTGCTGAGCACATTACAATCATTATTTCATCCATCCTCACAGCAACCCTAGGAGGTAGGTGCTATTATTACCCTCATTTGACAGATAAGGAAACCGAGGCAGACAGAAGTTAAGTGACTTGCCCAGGGTCACACAACTAGTAAGTGTCTGAAGTTGGATTAGAACTCAGGTCTTCCTGATTCCAGTCCCCGTGCTCTATCCACTGTGCCACCTACCTGCTCACATGTAAAAATATATGTAATATATTTAATATAATAATATAATATAAATGTAACATAAATATAAAACAAATATATGCAAAGTTTACCTTCTACACAAGGTAGTTTGGGAGGGCAAAGGTCAGGAAAGGCTTCATGCACAAGATGGTGCTTGAGCTGTGTCTTAAAACAGAGAGGTCAAGCTTCTGAATGCCAGGGGCAACACTCATGAGTGCCCCCAACCAGATTAGAAATTTAACAAAATATTTAACAAATATTTAACAAAATAAATAAGAATACAATAGAACATAGGTAATGTTGGCATATAGTTTTCTAAATCAATATTCTGCCTACCAGGACCACCTTGTGCGTGGTCCCCATTTCTGATTGAATTTGATACCATCGTCTTAAATGAAGTGGAAATGGGCAATGGAGTGTCCAGAGAAGGGCAGTTTGGCTGGATCTCAGAGTGCTGGAAGGAAGATAGCTACTCCCAATCCAAAACCATTTATGGTAAACTGAGGGCTCTCAACTTACAGGATTGTCGATTTCACATCGAAAATGGCCTTAGGAAAAATAAATAAATAAATAAATAAATAAATGAATAAATTAGAAAGAAAAAAAGAGAGAAAGTGGCCTTAGAAGACATCTTGGGCCAAGCCCCTCATTTTATAGATAGGGAAATGGAGGGTAAGAAGAAATTAAAGGGACTCCTCCAGGATTACCCATAGCCAGGATCTGAACCCAGACCCTCTGCCTCCCAGTCTGCACTCCTGGTGTTGGATTACCCTAGAGAAGGACACTTGAGGCTTTGCCAGTCAGACTGGAAAAAAGAGGGGGAAAGCTGCCTTGTATAATCAGTGCCCCTGCTCCTTTGGGGAAAAGAAGAAAGGAGGTAATTGTCAGGACTGCTTATGATTGTTTCTTTCTCCTCTTAATTCTCTCTTCATGCATAGGATTCTTGGAACACTATGACTGATACAAATATAGAGCTGAAAAGAACCTCCACCTCGTCTTTGTCAGTTATTCAATTGTGTTTGACTCTTGGTGACCCCATGGACCATAGCACACCTATACTGTCCATGGAGTTTTCTTGGCAAAGATACTAGAGTGGTTTGTCATTTCCTTCTCCAGTGGATTAAGGCAAACAGAGGTTAAGTGACTTGACCAGTGTCACACAGCTAGTAATTTGAACTCAGGTCTTCCTGACTCCAAGCCAAGCCCTCTATCCACTGAGCCATCTAGCTGCTTCATGAGTCCTACCTCCTCATTATACCAGATATATGTGTATGTATGTGTGTATGCATGCATGCATGCATGCATGTATGTACATGGATATACACATGTATATATGCATAAATGTACACATCTATATACAATACACAAAAGCATGTGTGTATGCACATATGTCTATGTATATATACGCACACATATATGCATACATCCACACATTATATAAATTAAGGAAACTGAGGCTTAGGGAGATTGTATCACTTTCCACAGTTAGTTAAGTGTCAGGGCCAGAATATGAACCCAGGTGCTCTGTCTCCAGAGTCCCGTGGAGCCATCATAGCTTACATTCATACAGCACTTTTATACCTATAAAGTTCTTTATTCAGTTCATTACCACATTTATGCCAGGCAGCAGCTCCTTGTTACCTTTCTATCTCCACCCAGAACATGTCTAACGTTGAGACTACGACACTGATCCCAGAAGAATTTGTCAGATCTTTAGCTTTTGTTTACCTAAAGACACCCTGAGAACCAACATCCTTGCCATACTTATTGTACCAGCTCCTCAAGATATTTTGACAACATATCCATATATATAAGTGACAAGTGTAGTGAAACACATGACATGTTCTCCTGGCCACCTCCCCAGAAGAGGCTGTGCTCCAGCGGGATGCCCCGATGCTCACAAGAGGGAAAACAACTGATCTCCAGCATCAGCTGCATGATCTTACTCTACAGAGAGACGTTACCCCTTTTTTCTTGGTCACTCCACAACTACGGTATTGGGACAGCCCTTCTGAAACACACCAGCCATCATTGCTTGCTTTGGCTGCTCAGATATGCTGCAAGTCATAGACTTTAGTTGGGAGGAAATTGCGATAAACAATTAAGTACCTTCTTTGTGTCAGACATTGGACTATACACTGGGGGTATGAAGACTAAACTGAAAATAGTCGCTGTCGTCAACCAACTTAAATTCTATAGGGAAGAAAACATATAGAATGTGAACATGCAAGGGTAGGGCTCTGGCCCATTTAAAGGTAATTACTTTTGTTAAACAAGCACGGTCTTGATTTGATCAATCAGTTAGAACTAGGCACGAACAAGGACTATACACCTGCAGTGGGAGACTTAGTTGTGGCCTGAGGGACTTGTACAAAACATGGAAGCCTTTTCAGAAACAAAGAGAGATGATTCTGAAGGTCTGGAAGCAGAGAGTTAAGAGTAAAGACATCTAGAACTAATCCATAAAGAAACAGGAGCCCCGGGGACAACCAGAGAAAGGAGAAAGAGAAGATAGAACAAAGCTGTAGCAGGAAAGGGAGATATCAAGGAGAGTTATCAGGTCTAGGGGCATCTCAAAGCAGAATGCTGAATATTGAAATGCCATGAGTGTACTCACCTATACAAGGATTGAGGAAAGTTCCAAGAAAAGAACTATAGTTTCTCCAACTTTCCCTCCTGATACCTATCTATGAATGGACACTGTAATGTAATTTGTGGCTCTATTACCCAAACACTTCTGGTAAACTAAATTTTACTTTAACCACAAAGAGACCAGGAGTTAACCAGAAATAGATATAAATTTCAGGTAAGTCAGAGAACTAAATCTGCCTAAATAGTGGGAATTTTCCCTAACTGGGGGCTCAGAGCTAGTATGATTGTACTTTTAACTTTTCATCTGAAATAAATCCCCTAAAGCAACAGAAGAGGGAACTGTGTAGACCCTTGGGGTCCCATATTGCCTGTAGGCTTAAAACAAATGAATTATTATAACAGGGTATTATATACACTTATAAGTATGTGTAAGATAAGTATGGGGCTACTTAGAAGAAAGCAAATGGGTGTGGGTAAGGATTAAGAGACTTTTTGTAGGAGATAGAACTTGATCTGACTTTTGCAACCAGAGATTCTAGAACATGAGAAGAGAGTGTACTGTTTTTGCACCCCTATTACCACCACCCATTCCAGTTCCCAGAACAGTACCTGGCACACAGTAGGCACTTAATAAATACTTGTTGGTTGATTGGTGAGTTCCAGGTATGGGGATAGCCAGTGAAAAAAGCATGGAGAGAAGAGGAATGTGGTATATGAGGAGCATCAAGAAAGCCAACTTTGGCTGGATTGTAGAATGCATCAAGGGGAATAGTAATGTATAATAAGATTGGAAAGGTAGGCTGGGGTCAAGTTGAGCCAGGCTTTAAGTGCTTAACAGTCAAGTGGAAGTAGTGGAAACACCAGCTCACTCTCATAGCACCCCAGTCTTACCTTTTCTTTTTCTGGGCCTGTCCCTGAAGCTTAAATGTGTTGCCTTCTTCACTGAGCTAACATCTTTTTAAATAGACAAATAGGTATTATGGCCCTCCTTTTACAGATAAGTAATCTGAGGCTCAAAGAGATTGTGACTTGGCCACTATTATTTAGCTAATAGAACTATAATCATTATAATAGCAATAATAATAATAACTAACATTTATATAGTGCTTTAAGGTTTACAAAGCACTTATCATATATGATCCCATTCAATCCTAACAATATCACTTCAAGATAAGAGATATTATTATCCCCATTTTATAGATGAGGAAACAAAGGCTGAGAGAGATTAAATTTCTTGCCCAAGATCTCACAGCTAGCAAGTGTCTTAGTCAAGATTCATACTCAGGTCACATTGCCTTCAAGTCCTGGACTCTATTCACTGCAACAAAATGATGTTTTGTTCCAGATTTTTTGAGTTGGAAAGGGATGTAGTTTTTTCTTTTGTACTCTCAACATTTTAAAGCAGCTATTATGTGCAGAACAATGTATTATGCTCTGGGGGAGATGCTGTTGGCATAAAACCCAGTCTCTGCCCTAAAGCAGTGTATAATCTGTTTGGGGGGGGAGGTTCAGACTAATACACAAATATGCTACAAGTTAAAAAAACAAACAATAAGAAAAGTTAAATAAACTAAATAAATAAATAAATAAAGATTATGGAGAACTAGGGGATGAGACAAGGGAAAAATCACTATTGGTTGGAGAGAAATCAGACAAGGCTACCTGGAGGAGACAGAATTTGAGTTGGGCGTCACAGAAGACAGGACACATCAGGAAGCATCATGGGGAGGGTCAGTTATCTCCTTAGCTGATAAGACTTTGAGAAAGCCCAATCGTCCCACTGCTGGCCTTCTGCCTTCTGCTTCGTCTCACCTCCTCTTTTCACCTGTGATGGAAAGCTTTCACCAAGGATACTGGATGGCTGTGGAGTTATTTAGGTTCACTTGGGTAAGCTAATGAGGAATGTTTGGTGATTGGGAAGGAGAACAAAGCTTGATAGGAGCTGGGTAATCCACTAGGAAGGACTTGGCTTGGATCCAGGGGAGCTAGATGGCACAGTACGTAGAGCAGTGGGCCTGGAATCAGGAAGACTTCCTGAGTTCAAATCTGTTTGATTAGTTTCCTCATCTATAAAATGAGCTGGAGAAGAAAATGACAAACCACTCCAGTATCTTTGCCAAGAAAACCCCAAATGGGGTTACAAAGAGTTGCACATGACTGGAAACGACTGAACAACAATGACATTACTGGCTGTGTGACCCTTGGTAAGTCACTTAACCTTGTTTGCCTCAGTTTCCTCATCTGTAAAATGAGTTGGAAATGGCAAACCACTCCAGTATGTCTGCCAAGAAAACCCCAAATGGGGTCACGAAGAGTCAGACATGACTGAAATGACTCAACAACAATATACATTACTACTCCTCCTTACACGCTCTATAATCCAACCAAAATGGCCACATTGAAAAAAACAAACAACTGAACAACAACATGGCAGGCTTACCCTACTTCCTTTGCCCCAAGGGGAAAGAGTCAAGACCTGCCCAGCACCCCCTTCAGTACATTGTGTAACCCACCCTGAAGGCTTAAGACTGAGCACAGATGATATTCATTCTCATCGCACCCAATGTGTGTCTGCCGGGGTAGAGGTCGACGTACCTGCTATTTTTCATACTTGCGTTGGGCTGCCCTGACGTCAGGTGCTAGAAGATCCATGGAAAATGGCTTAGGACATCCTCAGCTGTCTGAGTGTACAGAGACCCCCGCTTTCTGCATGATTCCTTTGCTTAAAATCCTGGATCTTCCAGCTCATGTCCCACCTTCTACCAGAGTTTTTTCCTAGGCCCCCACCCCTTTCCTAGAGCCTGAGATTACCTCTCTTTTACACTGTACATGTCTTGTATGTACGTAGTGTGTTATTGTTTTTCCATTAGATAATGAGATCTTTGAGGGCGCACACCGTGTTTCATTGCCTTTCTTCATATCCCCAGTGCTTAGCACTGTGTCTCGCACCTAGCGAATGGTTAATTACTGTTTCTTGACTTTGAAAGACAATCTGATCAATGGAAAGAACACGTGGTGTCCCAAGAGCTCCTTCCTTACAAACTGTGTGATGTTGGACAAGTCCTGACTCTCTCTGAGCCTCAGTTTCTTAAACTATAAAATAAGAATGACAATTAAGTCTCTCTCTGCCTGCCTCACAGCGTGGTGGTGAGGATTGCATAAATGACGTATGAAAAGATTTTTTGCAAAATGCAAAACATATGCATATGTATACACATGTGTGTATGTGTATATGTGTACATACACATGTGTATATATTTCTACACACATACGTGTACGTGTGTACTTGCACATGTGTGTCTATACAAATGTATGCATGTGTGTATATATAAATATTTGTACGTTTATCTCATTGTCATTTCTTCCCTCCCCCTCCCTGCCATGTTGAGTATTTCCAATCCCCACCCTTGCTCTGCTTCATTTTGGAGCGGCCTCTTCCACAGGGCCCATTTCAGCCTCCGCCATCATTAATTCTGTGACTGGTAACCGGAGGTATCCATGATCAGAGCAGACTTCCAGGCTCTCCTGACTGCAAGTTGCCAAGATGAGGGAGGCAGATCCCATTTGTTTTGCAGATAGTCTATGAGTCTCATGTGGCATCATATTAAATTATATGGGCAGTCACTCGTTCTCCTCTGATGCGCTGAGTGGAGAGTGGTAATGTGCATGGAGAGAGCACTTGGTTAGGGGAGCTCGCTGCACAGGTCATCCACCTTCCCAGAGAGAGCCACTGTACTACTTGGGGAAAGGCTCTCTTGGGGTGGGGGCTAGGATCCTGCATGCCCAGGGAGGCTGGCCTCTCTCCTGGAGGAGGAGGGAAAATGAAGGTGCCTGGGACTGGACATCATGGGCTGTGGAGCACTTTGCCCCAAAGGTATCGACCCTGGGAAATCCTGAATGGACTTGGGGAGGGGGTGGGGATGCAGACTGAGTCTCCTTCTTGGGTTGCAAGGTTGTCATCTCTGTGCTTCTCATCTGGGAACTATTGTAAGGTACATTTGAATCTCTGGGTTTTCCCTTTGCAAGCTATCCAGTCATTTCCCCTGGCTTCATTAGGTATTTACATCCTGAACCAGCCAGTTGTGGGGTGGGGGGGCGGTCATCCCAGTCAAAAGAGACTAACCTAGCCCTTCAAAAAGAGTATGAAGGGAAGATGAGATGCAGTTGGAGAAGTGAGGGAGCCACTGTTTTGTGAATGAAACACTGCACTTCTTTTTGTTATGTGAGCCCTTAGGGAGGCAGTACATCTGCATGTCGCTACGTACCTTGAGAGGCAGCGTGCTCCCTGATTCCCCAGGGCCTTGAACTTGAGTGAAGAGGCTTGGAGAGGTTGCTTTGGGAATCTCTGGGGCTCAGTTCCATCGTCTGTAAAATAACAGGCTTGGGTAACAACCACCGCCCAGGTACATTCTAGATCTACAGTTCATAGAATCATCCATTTAGAAGTGGAAGAGATATTTGTGGGCATCAAATTCAATCCTTGCTTTTTACACTTGAGAAGCTAAGTGATTTGCCGGGGTCACACAGCTAATAAGTCTTTGAAGTGGGGTCTGAACCCGTCTCTTCCTGACTCCAAAGCCAATACCCCATCTACTAGAAATCTACAATTCTAATAAGGAATGGGAGAAAAAGCTTTTAACCTCTCTAAAACCTCAGTAGCATTGCCCTTCTGCTCTCTGGCTAACACAGGGAATATGTTATAATTCTGATTGCAACAACAACATTGAGATAATTAAAGGGCTCATTCAAAAACCTCAGAAATAGCAATGCCTAATGGTCTTTTTCAGTTCTCGAAAATAATTTGGAATAAGTAGGTTAAAATAAAAATTGAAACTCATTTGTTATTCACATGCTTGGTTCGGTTGATATTTTGTACTCACCACTTCTAGGTTGTAAATGCATTAAGATCCTTTAGAATTAGGTTGAAGGCTGGGCTTAAAAATATTTCTTCCTGAGGTGGAGCATCTTGTGTGCATCTCTTGCAAACATAATAATTTTGACCCTTTCACCTAATGAAATAATTAAGTTCAAGCTTCCCAGTTCTGAATGGCACTAGGGTGCTAAGGAAAGATCTGGGAGCCCATTGTATCCCCCCCTTCACCCCATTACAACTGTGCAGGTTGTAAAATAACCTGTAAGTCCTCGTAGCTTTGTCAGTGCTCCTGGAAAACATTGTGACAAACCCCAGCCTTTTTCTGGGTGTCCAAGAACTCTCTTGACTGATTGGAAAGCTGGCCATTTGGCCCAAATAGAAAGATGCACAGACACCAAACTCCTCCACTCTCACACATCCTTGGGAGGCATTGGCATCCTAATATTGATTATATTATAGTTATTATAGAATTGATTTTGCCATTTTACCAAGCACTATTCCTTGTAATTACCAGGCTAACTAGTGAAACTGCCATTCTCCCCATTTTGCGGATGAGCAAACTGAGGTGAAATGTCTGGCCTCAGGTTGCACAGCCATTAAGAAGAGATGTCCAAGACTTGAGGTTTCTCCCTTTCTGGAGTCTTAAATCTGAACTCCTTAGGTAACCAGTCACATATGCTATAGAAAAGAGATTCCTGGTTGGATACGGATTGGGGTAAATGATCTCTAAGGTCTCTTCAGGCTCTGAGATTTGGTTATTCTGTGACTGGATCTTCTAGCTCTATATCCAGTGCTCTTCTTTCCAATGTAGGAAGCAGCTCAAGTCGCATAAAGCCAATCAGAACTTTAAGAACACAATGCTAGGAACACAGAGAAATATAAATGCGTCATTGGTGGCCCCCAGGAAGCACACCAGGGGAAGTAGGGAATCCTCTGGAGAGGTCTACAGAGATGAGGCGGTGAAGAGAACATGTGCAAGCCACCAAACCGTGGTCCATGAGGTGCGCTAGTCTGCTCATTTTGGTAAAGGCATCTTTGTCAGGTTTTCTCCCAACCTGATGGAGTTGGAGGGTGGCCCCCAGCACCTTGACTGCTCCAGCAGCGTTAATGCCCTCTACAAATGGAAGGGTCACATCTTTTAATTTCTTATATGTGTGGGACATACCTTATGATATACCTTGGGTGTCCTTTCACACCCCATCCCCACCCATTACCACCTAATCCTGCCCCATGTGCCATATTGAATCACAGAATTTCAGAGTTGGGAAGTGCTCTTCAATGGCCATTTATTCTAGCACCCCGAAAAATAACCCCCTCTACAACATATGCCAAAAGTGTTGGGTAGCCAGCCTTTGTCTGAGGACTTCCACTGAAGGGAAAACTCACTCCTCCTGGAGGCAGCTCCTACTTTGGGACAGCTCTAACCGTTAGGACATTTTTCCTGACTTCAAATCAAAATCTGCCCCTTTGTATTTTCCACCCCTTGTGCTTAGGTCTAACCTAGGGAACCAAATGGAACAGATCTCATTCTTCTTCCCTGTAAGAACCCTTCAAATATTTGAAGACAGCTCTCATGTCTCCTTTGAGTCTTCTGTCCTTGAAGCTAAACAACTCCAGCTTCTTCAACCCATCCTCATTGCCTTGTTTCTTCCCAATGCCTTATGAAACATTTCAACGAATGTAGTGTATGGTGACATTTTTGATATTTGGTCCCAACTGGGACTGCTGAGGAAAGAAATAGAATATCTATGGTTTGTTTGTTTTTTTTTGTTAGATAGAGTACATAATATAGAAATACAACAGGCATTGCAAATATAACCCATTTGTTAGTTGAGAAGGGACAGACTGGGTTTAATCCTGGGGATTTACCATGAAATCTCTTTGACTCAAGCCCCCACCCAGGGTTTCCCCTGGGAACGTGAGAATTTGGCTCACTTTGTCCCTGCCTGGGGGTTGCCTACTCCCCCTTCCCCTGGCCCCCAAACATCATAATTTGGCTTCTATCTAGATCTTTACAAGAAATGGAAAAGGGCATTCAGCTCCCATGCAAGCATTTAGGCTCATAAAATCATAGATTTAGAGTTTAAAGGAAACTTAAAGGTCATCTAGTTCAACATGCTCATTTTATAGATAAAGCAACTGAGGCCCAAAGATGTTAAATACTTCACTCAAGGCCACACAGAAAGCAAGTGGCAGAGTTAGGATTGGAACCCAGGACTTTTGACTCCAAATCCAAAGATATGTTGACTGCATTCCATTGTCTTTCTCAGGATAACTATGGTATAGATTATAGTTGTCAGTTACATATTGATTATAAGCCATAAAGGACTAGCAACTAAGTTCATAAACAATTCCTCTCCATCGGGCCTCTGCCTTTCTCAGGGTCCTACCTAGTCCTCTGGACTTAGAGCACTAACTACCGTAGTGGAGCTACCCACATACGCACCCAAAAGAAAAAATTCAAACAAGTCACCCTTTCTCCTGCAGACCATAAAATGTTCTGGATTTATAGCAATATCCAACATGGGATTGCTGTCCTATATATTTATATTAGTGTAATGTACTAAGTCCTCTGTGTTTTTGTAACCCCATTAGCTAATGTGCCTAACACAGTGGACAATAGGTGCTTAATTAAGTCAACAACAAACATTTAATAAGTACATAATATGTGCCAGGCACTGTGCTAAGCACTGGGAATATACATACAAGCAGAAATACAGCTAGTCCTTGCCCTCAAGAAGTTACCATTCTAACGAGGACAAAGACATTAAAGGAAGTTCAAAAGTTGGGGAAGGGAGGGAGAAGGTATCTGCATGAGGCTATAGTAGAGAAAGTCCAGAGAATCAGGAGTGTACCCTGGAGAGGTGTGAAGACTGTATTTCCCTTAAAATGGAGGTTTGAAGAGGAATCAGCCAGTAGAGGAAGGTCAAGGGTACTTCTAGTGTGAGAAGTAGAGTGAGACTTGGTGACATTATAGAGAATGTCCAGAGAGTCAGAAGTGGAGCCTGGCAAGGAAAGCATCCATAAATGCTTGTTGATTGACAGGTTCTCCAAATTCTGTTTATAAAAGCACTTTCTGGATTCTGCATCTCGTTCTTCCTTTTCGCAATGACCACTCGTCACTCACTCATCAGAGGCATTCAACTGGGGGTTGAACCAGAGATCCCTCCCAATTCTGAGATTTTGTGATGCCAACCATTTTCATCTTCTTGATATGGAAGACACAGAAATGGCTCATGAGAATTCTTGGACTCCCTTCCCATTGGATAATTGTTATTCTTTGCTCCTAGTTGACTTATAACTAAATTTTAGATCTCTCACACAATTATGGTTTTTTTTTCTGTCTCACATTCTCTATTCCAGGACTAAGTACAATATTTTATGGTATAACTTGCAGGGATTGGTTTTAAGGATAGAAACTCTTTTTCTACATCTACCCATTACCAACCCTCACATCCTTATCGAGAGGCAGTGTGGCATGTGTGTAGGGCACAGTATATGGAGTCAAGAAGACCTATGTTCAAATCCCACCAATTACATTTACTATCTGGGAAACTGAACAAGTCACCACCTGGGTCCCAGTTTTCTGTTTGGTAAAATGGTTGCACTTGACCGCTAAGGTTCCTTCCAGTCCTAAATCAATGATCCCACATCTGGCACTGCCCACTGCAATCACCCCACTCCCCACCCCCACACATCTTTTCCATTTGCCTCTGAAAAATGTGTCACCTGTTTTAGCTGTGCTTGCTGAGCTCTCTGAGCCTTAGCTACTCCCCACCTATTTTTGTTTGCAAGTTTTAATTCTTTTAAGTAATTTGTTGGCTACAATGGGAATGAAGGTCATGCAAAAGAAAGGTACATTGGGAGCAGAGGGTGAGCAGTAAATAGAATGCCAGACAGACACTTAAAGCATGTATGATTTGCTACAATTCGTTTTAATAGGTTCCCTGTATGAGTTTGCTGTCAACATGGATTGTTGGTTAACAAACAGCTAAAATAGCTTTTGCAATGCACAGTGATTAACTGTGTTTTGTTGACTCTCGGGCTGTTGTCTGGGCTTTCTGATTTGTCTCCATATGTAATCATTAGTGTGGGGGTTGGTCTAGCTGTGAAATCAACATAAGCATTTCAGAGTAAATGTCTCGAACACCTTTTCTCAAAAGTAACACATACAAACATTTTCTGTCTTCTCAGAACAAACATTCTGTCTTCTCAGATGAGAATTTTCGAGTGGGAAAGAAAGTCCATCACTGAGCCAGCTTTGGGGCCTGATAGAATATATGGGGTTTTCTTTTCCTTGGAGAAGTAGAGAATTGTGGGTACAAAATGTTGTGTATGCTGTCTGGCATGGTTGCTGACGATTCTGTTCAGTTGTTTGTCTTTGTGATGAGAAAATGCCTTTGGATGGGTAGGGATGATATATTTTGAAATGACTTTGACATAAGACGAAAGGGAATCAGGTGGTTGTCAACTTTTACAGTTTTGATTTACCATATCTCAGTCATTCAATAAACATTTATTAAGGTCCTACTAAGTGCTAGGAACTGTGCTAAGCCAGAAATACAAAGGCAAAAGACAATACTTGCCCTCAAGGAGCTTACACTCTAATGGGGGAACCTCTTCAGTCATGTCCAACACTTTTTGTCTCCATTTGGCATTTTCTTGGCAAAAAATACTAGAGTGGTTTGCCATTTCTTTCTCTAGCTTATTTTACAGATGAGGAAACTGAGGTAAACAGGGTTAAGTGATTTACCCAGGGTCACATAGCTAGGAAGTGTCTGAGGTCACATTTGAACTCAGGTCTTCCTGACTCCAGACCTGGTGCTGTATTACAAAGGAAGATGAAAAACAAAAGAAAAGAGGGGTAGGGGGAGAGAGAAGATATTCAGGAGCTCAGTGAGAAATGAACAGATGGTCAACCTGAGACCCCTCCTTAAATGAAGTCTCCATCCTCCATTCATAGGGAGGAGCCCTAGGGACTGAGCGTGCTGGTGAGGTGTGAGTTCCAAAGCTGAAGTGATCTTCCAGGATGACAAGTCAAAACCTGTTTCTGATGTCTCAGTGATTGCAGGGGACTTTGGCTTGTGAAAAAGTGCTTTCTGAATGGTCCCAATAATTCTACAGGGAAGGAACACGTCTTAGGGACCCAGGAAGAAACTTGTCCTTACCATACTTGAGATGTGGGCCTCAAAATTGAGTCATTTTTGTTATTAAATGGTAGAATTAAAATCAATTGAAGAGGTTTGCTTTTTCCCCATAGAGTTCATTTCCCTATTTCCCTCCTGTGCTGTGTTAAGCAAGTGGATACAGTCTCTCCTGAGGTTTCTTCAGGCCTTCATTTATCGTGAGTTGAGCCTGGCTAATTGTCTCTCTATTCTCATCATTATTTAGATAGTTTGACCCCCACAAATTGAAGAATAAGAGGCAAGGGGTGGGGGGAAGGGAAGCAGAGAGCCATGACAGCTGTCTCCAAGTATTTGAAGGATCATCATGGGAAGATTAGACTGGCTCTGATTGGTCCCAGAGGATAGAACCAGGAACAATGGATGGATGGAGGTCACAGAGAAACCAAATTCAGCTTTGTGTCAGAAAGAATTTCCTAACAATTAGAGCTGCCCCAAAGTGGAATAGTGTACCTCGGGAGGTGGTAGACCCTGGAGGTCTTCCTGCAGAGGCTGGATCACTACCGGATGAGGATTCCTTTCATGTATGGATTGGATCAGATGACAATGAAGTCCCTTCCAACTCTGAGATTTTGTAAAATTTAATCCATCCCTCTATTGGGTTACCCCAGGAAACAATAGGGTTGCCTTTCACTAGAGGTTTTTAAATGAAAGTAAGATAAACACTTGTTGGGGTATTATAACTCCCTGCACCAAGAACAGATTGAGTTAGATGCTTTGTGAGGGCCCTTCCAGCCCTGGAGATCTGGGTAGTGGTCCCCAGCGAAATACAAAGAATATGGTGCTGCACAGTAACAGCCACATTGTGGGATGACTAACTTTGATAGACTTAGCCCTTCTCAGCAATGCAAGAATCTAAGACATCTCCAAAAGTCTCATGATGGAAAATACTATTCACATCCAGAGAAAGAACTATGGAGTTTGAATGAAGATCGAAGCATACTGTTTCTATTTGTTTTTCTTCTTTTTTATTTTGTTTCTTCTTTCTTGTGGTTCCTCCTATTGGTTCTAATGCTTCTTTATAACATGACTAATGTGAAAATATGTTTAATAGAAATATATATGTATAGCCTATATCAGATTGTATGCTGTCTTGGGGAGAGAGGAGAGAGGGAGGGGAAGAAAATTTAAAACTCAAAAATTTATGGAAGTAAATGTTGAAAACTAAAAATAAATTAATATTAAAAGGAAAAAATAAATAAATAAAATAAAAATACCTATGTGAAAATATGTTTGATAAGAATGTAAATGTAGAGTCTATATCAAATTGTATGCTGTCTTGGGGAGGGAGGGGGAGAAAATTTAAAACTCAAAAGCTTATGGAAGTGGATGTTGAAAACTAAAAATAAATCAATATTAAAAGGAAAAAAAATAAAAAATAAAAATACCTATATGAAAATATGTTTAATAGGAAAGTACATGTATATCCTATATCAGATTTCGTGCTGTCTTGGGGAGGGAGAAGAGGAGGCAGGGAGAGAAAATTTAAAACTCAAAAGCTTATGGAAGTGAATGTTGAAAATGAAAAATAAATGAGTCAAAATGCAAAAAACAAAAGAATATTTGGTACTGGAGCATTTCTTCTGTTTTAAGTGTTTCTCAGCTGCCCTCTTATTGGGAGCAATAATTCTCCTTCAGATGTGCCTCTTAATGTTTGTATCTAGTCCTTCCTAGTCTCTCAAGCTTTCCTTTTGGCAACATCCTTAGATTGTAGTCTGAGTAATGGCATCACTAGTTCAAAGATTGGGACCAGCTGAATAACTCTTATTCGACATTGCCATCATACTTTCCCAAAAGCCTTCTTAATTTCTATTTGCCCAGAGCCTGGGAAACATTTTCATTCTTCTTAACTCTCCTGGTCAATAAGATAGGTCTAAGTTGGCACCTCAGCATTGTTTTAATTAGCATTTTGCTAGTTATTTCATAGTTTGGGCAATTTTTCAAATCATTCATTCAATAAGTTAATTAATTAAGCACTATATGCAAGGCAGAGATAGCAGCATTGTGTCCTAGTAGATAGAGCAACTCTACTTGAGTAAGAAAGTTTTGTTGTTGGGTCATTTCACTCATGTCTGACTCTTTGTGACCTTATTTGGAATTTTTTTGGTAAAGATACTGAAGTGGTTTGCCATTTCCTTCTCCAGCTCATTTTGCAAAAGAGGAAACTGAGGCAAACAGGGTGAAGTGACTTGCCCAGGGTCACACAGCTAGTAAGTATCTGGGGCAGGATTTAAATTCATGAAGATGATTCTTCCTGACTCTAGGCCTGGCACTCTATCCACTGTGCCACTTAGCTATCCAAAGTAAGAAAGACCTTGATTCAGATCCCCTTCCAACATTTACTACTCTTTGTCTGGGCAAGTCATTCAAAGTCTATGTTCTTTGGACAAGATGACAAAGGACTTACCTCCTAAGTCACAAATGAGTTGCAATCCACATTGGTAGGAGGTATCATCACAGCAGGAGTCCCTCACAACTCTGAAATAGCCGCTCCTTTGGGTAGTCAGGTTTGGGCTGTGTACTGTGGGATATTGAGAGGTTAAGTGATTTGCCCAGGGTCGCAGAGTCAGGGTGTGTCACAGGTGGCTCTTATACAGGTCAATACTCCAAGGATAGTTGACCAACATAGATTATGACCTTAGTAGATAATCATTAGAGAGTTGCCTGAGCCCCAGGAAAATAGTGATTTGTCCACAAGCACATAGCTAATAAGCAGAAAAGGTAAGATTTGAATCCAGGCCTTGCTGAGGCCACGTCAAGAGCCCTCTCTGCTAGATCACTCTAACATGTTCACAGATAAGTGAACACAAGTGATGGGATCAAAAGAGCCATCCTGACCAAGCGCTTTATCTAATTCTATGAAAGGGCCCATTAGTATTTGGGTGGTACTGCTAGTCATTCAATTTTTTAGAGCCTCATTTTCCTCATCTGTAAAATGGACAGAAATGTAAGGATTGAATGAAAGCCTTTCTGTTCGAGTGTTTTATAGCCCTCATGTGCTCTTCCCATATAAGGGGTTATTGTTTTTGTTTTGATTTTTTCTTTTTTATTATGACCTTAGCAATCATGAACAAACACAAATATTCCTATAAATGATGGACAAAAGAGAGGATTTTGTATAAAACATGAACTTCTGTTCATTTTGTCTCCAAAGAGTTTATATTAAATTTCACACGGTAGTAACAAAATCATCCTTTTTATGTCGTCTTACAAACTTCTTTTTGTTTTCTGCTGTGAATTTTGGGATTTTATTGATATCTTTTATTGATACCTTTCTTCCTTTTTTTTTTAAGCATTTATACCAATTCTCACTAACCCCTTATTCTACCCATCTCCCCTCCCCCTCACAAAAGCTGTCTCTTGTAACCGTAAGTATAGACAAACCTAATAATGATTGTTATCCTTCTGAGTTTTTGGTTGTAATTGAGTGCAATAGCTTTATTTCTTTTAATTATAATATTTTTAGTTTACTTTTCCCCCAATTAATAAATATTTATTTTGAGACTGGCTCTCCCTATCTCACCCAGGCTAGAAGACAATGACTACTCACCGGCCAGATCCCACTGTTGATTGTCATAGAAGCTCTCTTTCTAAATTAGGCCAGTTCTTCCCCATTCAGGCAGTTTGGTGTCCCCCTGCCCTCGGGGACTCTCCATATTGGTGACAGACTTGGCACAGACCCACAATTGACTTTAGTCCTCCTGCAGCTCAGAACTCCCAAGCTAAACCAATCCACCAGCTTCAACCTCCCCCAGGAACAAGGATCATAGGTGTGTACCATCATACTAGACAAACATCTTTTTTCTCTCCTTCCTACCTCTCCCTCTCCCCACTGGGAAAAAAGAAAAAGAGGGGAGAAGAAAGAAGAGAAGAGGGAAGGAAGACCATTATAACAACTATAGATAGTCAAGTGAAACAAATTCCCATGTTGGCCATTTTTTATTTCAGGCAGGTAGCTTGCTTCATCATTGGTCTCTGGAATTACTGTTGATCAGTGTGTTTATCAGAGTTTTTAAGTTTTTCAAAGCTGTTTGTCTTAATGATGTTATTGTTATTATATAAATTGATATCCTGGTTATGTTCACTTCATTCTGTATCCATTCATATAAGTCTTCCCAGGTTTCTCTGAATCTACCTCTTCTGTCACTTCTTACCATGTAATCCATTACATTCATATACCATAATTCTATCAGACATCCCCAATTGTTGGACACTGTCTAAGTTTATAGTTCTTTGCCACTACAAAATGAACTGATATAAAAACATTTTTTAAAGTATTGGTCCTTTTCATCTTTCTTTGATCTCTTTGAAGTTATAAAGTCTAATAGTGGTATCACTGGATGACAGTTGGGACATAGTTCCAAATTGCTTCCTGGAGTGACTGGACCAATTAACAGGTGTTCTACCAAGAGGATACCAAGTGCTCCTGTTTTCCCACAGTTCATCCAACATTGTCATTTTCCCTTTGTGTCATCTTGGCCATTCAGAGTTGGTTCAGTTGATATTACTCTTAGTGATTTAGGGCATTTTTCCATATTTGTTGAAAGCTTGAATTTCTTCCTTTGAGAACTACCTGTTGATACCCTTTTACCATTTATCAAATGGTCGTTGCCTTATTGATTTAGCCCAATACATGCATAGCTAATTTCTATCTCTAAGGTATGTCTCTATCTCTCCTAAGTAAGCCAGTTTTCTTTGCTGTCTTAACATGTGTGATCTTTTCTTGGAGTTGTTGCCAGAAGAGCAGTCAAACAGTCACTGTTTACAGTAGTGAGCCAAAAGGAAAAGATATGAGAAGACAACTCCCTCCCCCCAGAGGTGGGGGACTGTGGGCATTTAACACTGAGATTTAACGTGAAACTTTTTCAACATTTTGGTTAGTTTGAACTTCTTTTCCTTTTTTGATTTTTTATTATAAAGAATGGCTCTCTGAGATGAAGAGGAGTGTAGGGTACATTGGGAAATATGGGTGATATAAAGGACATTAATAAACTTATTGATCATCAATCAATTTATTTTAAAATAAATGTAGTAGTGGGCCCCACTTCTCACAAAAACAAGAGAAACATTCTAGAGAATGGTCCAAGTGATGAGAAGTCCCACCATATGTTGCTGCAGCTATTTAAGGACAACACTATGAGGGTTCCATTCCTAAGGACTTGCTTTTACAATGGGGGGTCAATGTGGATTGCTGCACTGAGCTTGTGGTATCTTTCTTTGTTCTGACTCATCTCTGGGTCCTCACTTGCGTTGATTCAATTACAACTTGTTGATTCACTAATCTTGCGACAAGAATCCCACAAACTCAACCATTTCCCTCCCCTGCACATTAGACTTTATCAGAAGTCTCCAAGTCATGGGAATTTTTCATATGGTTGTTGACCGTATCATTGAATGCCTTTAGCTGCCAAGGACTTCTCCACAAGCCCATGAGTCATTTAAAAATTAAGGAAGCTTCAGCAGCCTTCAAATAGACCCAAAATTAGTCATGGAAGAGCCTCAGAAGGAGCTAGTACAGCCATAAAAAGTCTCCCTGGGACCACTTGTACTCAAGAAGAAAGAGCAATCCAGACGATTCATTCTCTCTCCTTCAATGCCATTTTTCAAAGTCATTTAAAACTCCAGTGAAATATCATCTGTTTGGCCCAACACTCCAGATACAGGAATCATTGTTCAGGGCATTCTGGGAGGGAGAGAGGGGTGCAGAAGTTACCAAAGGAATGAATGGAATTGTGGGCACCTGCCTCGGATGGATTGGCCCTTACTCTGTTTACCCTCCAGGGCTTTCCATTCTCACTAGGACCATATATTCACTTATAGCTGTCCTGGGGAAGGATAGACAGGACCAGAAACAATGTTTTGAATGTTAGTCAATGGATCTCTGGCAGGGCTTCCATTTTCAACAAGCATTAATTACCTACTGTCTTCAGAACCCAGTACTCCATGCTAGGGGGAGAAACAAAAGTTTGACAGAAAAACAGCAACTGTCTCCAAGGAGCTGATGGCCTAATAGGGGCTTATGATACATGCACAATAACAGGGAATCCAAATTACTTGTGATAAGTTCATTCGAGAGGTAAAGTGGGACTGTCAGCCAGGTCTAAGGAGAGGAAGAATATTGCTGGGCAGATGACATGATTTAGTGCAGTGGTATCAAACTCAGATAGAAATGGGGCCCACTCATCCATACACAAGAATCCCTGCAGGCTGCATATTGACTTAGTTTTAAAGTGAACATTATCCGTGTTTTATTGTATTTTAATTTATTTTGTTAAACATTTCCCAATTGCATTTTAACATGGCCCAGTGACTACATGCTTGTACCTCTGGTTTAGTAGATAGTAGAGCCCAAACTGAAGACTTTTACACTGGAGAGAAGTGGCATGAAGTATATGCCTTCAACTGAGTAGGTGAGATAAGGGGGTGGGAGATAGAGACCCCCAGAATACTGACATGAGTCTTCTGCTGTGAATGCCTCAGCAAGTGGACAAGGGAAGGTCTAAGGAGAAGCAAAATGGAACGGAGGAAGAGCTCTCCCAAAACCATGGTACCCTGGGGAAAAGTCCCAGTCACCCCACCTTAGTTATAGCTCTGGTGACTTTGGACCCAGAATAATCTGAATTCTGTGTGACTCTGGATAAATCACTGAACTTCTCATTTCCTTACCTGTTAAATGAGGATAACAAAATGATACTGTCCTACACAGACTGTTACAGAATTAAAGATACAATGAGATTCTGTAAAGGGCTTTGCAAATTTTAACTTGCTATATAAATCTTAACTGTTATTAGCATTACCATCTTCTCTGAGAAGAGGGAATAAAAAAATCAAAATGGTGAGGCTTCTGTGACTGGGGCAAGAAGGAATCAGTGTTTCCAAAAAACAAAAACACACCCTAACTCTCACAGTTGACTTTCTCAAGATGAGCTACAGATAAGTCTGAATAATCCAATTTTCCTAAATAGACTTTTGCTGTGAGGAAGGCAATAAGCCTGCAATTGCTGTGGTTTTGTGGAAAGAGGGCTTGATTTGAAGTCAGAAAATTTCAGTTCAAATCTCTGAAGTGCCACTCAACTAACTGTGTGACCCTAGGCAAGTCATTTCCTCTCTCTGACCTCTGTGAAATGGGAGAGACAGGGATGGGAATGGACTCAGTGACCTCCTGCTCTGAACCTATGATCCCATTAGATACCGAGAAAATGTAATGGGGACTCTCCTGGACACAGTGCCAAAGGGATGGTTACATTTGTGTTCTGATTTGGCTTAATGGAGAAATGAGAATGCTGTAGGAGACTGGTCACTTTGGGCAAGAGTCCACTAACTCTCAATCCCA
This sequence comes from Vombatus ursinus, assembly GCF_900497805.2. NCBI lineage: Eukaryota > Metazoa > Chordata > Mammalia > Diprotodontia > Vombatidae > Vombatus > Vombatus ursinus. The sequence continues at coordinate 10,781,078 of NW_020949548.1, read as the reverse complement.
TGCCTTGGTCCAGCTCTGTTTGCGTATTTACTTTTACAAATGGTTGGCTCCCAGTCAGTAGTTAATGGAATGAGGACAGGTCCCTGCACAGAATCATTTCCTGAAAAACATTTCCAATTGCAAACACATCTTGGTCTTTTTTGTTGGTTTGTTCTGCCCCCTCAAATGAATTAGCCTGGGCAAGGAAGAAGGGGAGTTGAGAGGCTCAGCCTCCGGAGCCATTTTATTTTTCACAATGAACTACACACACACACACACACACACACACACACACACACACCCCACTTCCATCATTTAGGTCCACCTTTAGAGTTCCTAGCTGTGGTTATTGAATTTTCTATTCATGCTCAAAAAAATATGTAAATATGTCCATATTCACAAGCTCAGTTCTGGCTATAAAGCAGAGTGCAGGGCAGATGGTTCTTTCTCTCCTTTTATAAACATGGCTTCATGTTTCTGAGGACATCTAAACTGGAGCGGCTGTCTCTAGGAAAAGGGGAGAGGGAGAGGGAGGGAAGGAAGGAGAGAGAGAGAGAGAGAGACAGAGACAGAGACAGAGAGAGACAGAGACAGAGAGAGAGAATGAGAATGAGAATTAGAGATAGAGAAGGAGAGAAAGAAAGAATGAGAGGAGGGGGGAGTGGGGAAATAGGGAGGGAGAGAGAGGGAGAGACAGAGACAGACAGAGACAGAGAGACAGGAGGGGGGGAGCCTTGGAAAACATCCAAATGAACTGTGCTTGTTTTATAAAGTGAAATGGCGGAACAACCTTTGGTCTCCTTCCTCCCATCCCTGCGGCTTTCCTTCATCACCTCAGTGGATATCAGGTAAATCTGTCACTGGCCCAGGGAAGGAGCTAAGTAAACAGCAGCTTCATGAAACTCAAGATGTGCCATTTGGGACTAAGTCTGTTTCTCCCTCTCTCTCTCTCTCTTTGTTAGGAAATCTCATTCGCTGTCCAAATCCATCATTCCTCTCCCTGGCAAATCTGAAAGAGGCCTTTTAAAGTAGTTGCTGTGTATTTAGCAAGTATATGTTGGCAAGTGGTTAGGAGGCCAGACTCAGTAATAAAAAAAAATGTAAAAACTCACAAATACACACAAACACACACATACACACACACACACACACACACACACACACACAGCTACTAGTGCCCTGGCATACATAGGACCTTGCTTTTATTAATGTCACCTGCATCTGATAGGCAGCTCTCTCCCTTGCTTACCAAAATATGAACTAAAGTCTTTTGAGAAAATGGCCTTTCTTTACTTAATGGATGGAAAACCATTATCTGATCTGGAATTGAATTGAGGAGCTGGGATTTAAATCATGACTTTTAAAGGGGTTGGAGGGGGAGGGAAAAGAGGGTGGGGGTGGGTGCAAGGTCATTCCTCCCTAACCTTCTAGCATAAAACTGCCTTTTAGTAGAAATTTCTGCCTGCGGCTCAAGGGCAAGGGTTGGGAGAGTGGGAGGGAGGCCAAGATGGGAACATTCAGTGGCCACCATCCTCTTTTCCTTTCCTTTTTCTCTTTCCCTTTTGACTCACAGAATTACAGCCATAAGGGACTTTAAAGATTATTTGGTCCGGGTCCTTCACTTTACGGAGGCTCTGGAAGGGGGATGTGACTTACCCAAGGTCACACAACTAAGTAGAGGTATCCTACAAAGAGCTGCAGGACTAGAGATCAATTCAGAAGTCAAGGCTGGAGCAGGTGGGCTGCCAGCTAAACCGTCAAAGATGGTTCAGCTGTTTGAGAGAGGGAGCATAGAGAGAGGGAAAAGAGGGTGACCAAAAGAAAGACTCACAAGGGAGAGGTTGGGGGAAAGAGGAGAAACCAGGGAAGCAAAAGGAGGCAGGAGAGAACTAAGGAAGGAATCAGGAGAGCACTTACAGAAGCCATGTCAAGGAAGAGAAAGATGGGGCCCCCAGTATCCAATGAAGCAATCAGTCAAAAAATATTTATTAAGTGTTGTTATATTCCAGGCATTGTGCTAAGCATTGGGAATACAAAGAAAAGCAAAAAGTCTCTGCCCTTCAGGAGTATAGATTCTAATAAGGGAAATGACATGCAAATAACTAGGAACATACAAGATATATATGAGATGGCAGACAGTAATTCCAGAGGAAAAGTCATGAGCAGCTACCCGGGGCTGGCATTGCAAAAGGTGGGACTTGAGCTGAGTCTTAAAAAAAACAAGTCAGGGAAACCAAGTCATAGAAGTGAGGGGGCAGAACCTTCTAATCTGGGTCACAGCCAGCTCCAAGGCACGAAGGTGGGCTATGGAGCGTCGTGTTCAAGAAATTGCAGGGAGAACAGTATAGCCTGGCCATGGAGTGTGTAGAGGAAAGCAAATTGCAAGAGGACCAGAAAGGTAGGTGGGAGTCAGGTTATAAAGAGCTTTAAATACCAAACAGAAGATTTCATATTTGGTCCCAGGAGTAAGAGGGAGCTATTGGAGCTCTTTGAACATGTGGGCAACACGATTAGACTTCTGTTTTAGAAAAATCGCCTCGACCACTAGGAGGAGGATGGATTGGAATGGGGAGATGGGAGAGGCAGGAAGACCAGTTAAAAGGCTCTTGTAATAGGGGTGAGGTTGAGAGGTGATGAGGGCCTAAACCAGTATGGTGTCTGTGTGAGTAGAGAAAAGAGGATTCTTGAGACTGGTGAGGACTGAGGACTTACTACTGTTGGCCTACCCCCACCTTCTTGGCAATTTCTTCATCCTTGGTTTCTACCACACTATGTTCTCCTGGTTCTCCTACCTCTTTGCCTATTTCTTGTTTCTTGAGCAGTGTCCTCATCTTCCTCTTTCAGAAATTCCATACCAGCCTCCTCCTAGGTTCTGTTCCCTGCCCTTGTCAAATTTTTGTTTTAACTCTTTCCTTTGATGGTCTCATCCATTCTCATGACTTCACCTATCTCCTCCTGCAAATAATCTCTCAAGGCTGTATCCCTAACCCAGACTTCTTCCCCCAAGCTCCAACTTCTTCCTGGACATATTCACTAGGACGGTATTTCAAACCTACGTCAACATTTAAACTTGTTAGCTTTCTTGGTTTTTCTAAAGGTTGCCAGGGGCATGGCTTTTCCTTCAATGGTATTTCATCACAATCAAAAACCACAATTTGTTCAGCCATTCCCCAATTAATGGGCATCCCCTCAATTTCCATTTTCTTGCCACCACAAAAAGATTGTGTGTGTGTGTGTATATATATATATATATATATATACACATACACACACACATACACATATACAATGTATATATGTGTGTACATATGCATATATACACATGTATATATGTGTATACATATGCATACATAAACACATATGTATATATAAGTGTATATATGTGTGTATCCTTTTTTTAATCTCTTTTGGATACAGATTTAGTGGTTGTATTGCTGAGTCAAAGAGTATGCACTGTTTTATAGTCCTTTGGACATAGTTCCAAATTGCTCTCTAGAATGGTTGGAGAGGTTACTTTGGAATCTCTGGGGCTCAGTTTCACCATCTGTAAAATAATGGGCTTGGGTAACAACCCCCACCTAGGTATATTCTAGATATACAATTCATAGAATCATCAATTTAGAAGTAGAAGAGATATTTGTGGCCATCAAATTCAATCCCTGATTTTTACACTTGAGAAGCTAAGTGATTTGCCGGGGTCACACAGCTAATAAGTATTTGAAGTGGGGTTAGAACCTGGCTCTTTTTAACTCTCACGGTCAATGTGACAGGTGTAAGTTGGCACCTCAGCATTGTTTTAATTGGCATTTTGCTAGTTATTTTCCTTGATAACTTCTTTAAAAAATGATGTCCGGGCTCTTTTCTTTTTTTTATCGTGGTTTTCAGGTTGTCCAATAATTTTTAAATGATCTCTTCTCAATCTGTTTTCCAGGTCAGTTATTTTTCCAATGATATATTTCACATTTTCTTCTATTTTTTCATTCTTTTGATGTTGTTTTATTGTTTCTTGATGTCTCATGGAGTCATTAGCTTCCACTTGCCCGACTATAATTTTTACAGAATTATTTTCTTCAGTGAGCTTTTGACCTTTTCCATTTGGCCAATTCTACTTTTTAAGGAGTTCTTCAGTGAATTTTTGTATATCTTTTTCTATTTAGCCGAGGGAGGATTTTTGTGCTTCTTTTACCATTTGGCCTATTCTGTTTTTTAAGGTGTCATTGTCTTCAGTATTTTTTAATGCCTCTTTTACCAAGCTGTTGATTCTTTTTTTCATTATTTTCTTGTATCACTCTCATTTCATTCCCCAATTTTTCTCTCCCTTTCTTATTTGATTTTTAAAGAAATCCTTTTCCCTACTTCTTCTCTAGCTCCAGATCTCACATCCCCCAGAGCTGTCCTGCCTTTACAAGACTCCTTGCTTTTTAGAGGTTGCCAGGGGCATGATTTTCCTTCAGTCAGTCAATGGCTAGCCACCCAATAATTCCATCAAGAAACTGATTGAAGAATTTTTTCACTCCTACAGGTTTGATATTTCTTTTAAGATCTTAATGCTTCATTATCTTTATTACCTGCTAATTACATCCTGTGGTTTCATCAAGCAGACTGGGGAGTTCATTTTCCCCATCACCACTCTAAAATACTTTTCTGGTCTTATTGCTTACTACTACCCTTTTTTCATCCTCTCCTCCAGCCAATATGAATTGTTTGTTCTTCTGTGAGCTCATTCTTGCTCCTTTATTTTACGCTGTCCCTTCTACCTGTTTTCCCTTTCTAATATCTCACTATTGAAATCCTATACATCCTATTAGGGCAGCCCCAAAGTTACCTCCTTTGTGAAATGTTTCCTATTCTTTCCCAATGAAAAATGCCCTCTCCCTTGTTTCACTCTTATGTACTTATGTCAAAGGTACTTATGTCAGAGATTCTTAGTCTGTATCCCCAATTCTTAGCAAAGAGAAGGAAGAGGCAGATCTATGAACTTGCAAGGAAAAAAAATACATCTTTATTTTCACTAACATTTGGTTTATTTCAGAATTCTATGTGTTTTATTTCATGCATTTAAAAATATTAAACCCTTAGGATCCCTTCCCATTTAAGCCTGGCTATATGCAAGTCACTTCTTTATTAGCCTCAGCTTTCTTATCTGTATGAAAACAAACAAACCTGTATAATGCAGATTTTGGACTAGAAGATTTCAGAATTAGAAAGATAACATGATAGAGGATGGAATTCTGGACTTGGTATTCAAATAGCTGGATTCAAGTCTTACCTCGCACTCTTATTAGCTGGATGATACTGAACAAGTCACATAGCTGCTCTAAGACTCAGTTTTCCTTCCATAAAATGTGCATAACAATAACACCTATCTCTCAGTGTTGTTGTAAAGATTTGAAGCAACACAGCAGCACAGAGTGAAAAAAAGTGCTGAACTTGGAGTTACCATGCCTGACTTCTTCCACTTAGTAACTGTGTGACAAATCATTTAGCTTAGCCAAATCACTTAACTTGTTTGGGCAACTAGATAACCCCTACAGCCCTTTCTAGCTCTAAATCTCTGATCCTAGGATCCTAAAGTGCTAAATAAATGTCAGTTATTATTATTTCATCTCTCAGTGATATGATAGATATGCTTGGATCTCCCCCTTAGCCCTTTCATCTACCAATCACCAAGGTATTCACTGAGGGAAAACTGTTGGTATAGGCAACCAGCTAAAAGGTGACATTTCTTTTTAATTTTTCCAGTGTCTGACCTTCAGGAAGAAGGGATGAATGCCATCAATTTACCTCTCAGCCCAATCCCCTTTGAGCTGGATCCTGAGGACACTATGCTAGGTAAGTCTTTTATTATACTACATTGGAAAAACCTTCGAGGAGCTCATCATGGCAAACATCTTACTTGGCACTAAATTATTTTTTTCTTTCATTAAAGAGGAGAATGAAGTCCGGACAATGGTGGATCCAAATTCACGGAATGACCCTAAACTGCAGGAACTGATGAAGGTAAGAGCAAAGTCTACGACAGCTCTTTGTAAGACTATATGTAGGGAAGTTCTTCTATCCTTCAGTATATCAATCAACAAGTGTAATCCCCTGGGAGCAGTGTGGATGGGGATAGAGGTCTAGCCTTGGAGTCAGCAAGACTTGGGTTCACATTCTGCCTCTGACACATGCTAGCTAAGTGGGCTTGGGTAAGTCACTTGACCTCTACATGCTCTAAACTATATTGTTTTGGGGGGCAGAGAGAGGGTTTCAAAATAAAATTTTATTGAATCTTTTTTGTTTATACACGACCCACATTTCACACTGAAATGTGAACACTCTCACTACACCCTCCAAGAGCGCAATCCATCCCTTTCAATAAAGATTTTTTTTAAAGAGAAAGAAAGAAAGAAAAGGTTTGCAAAACTGACCAATGTATCAAAAAGGCTGGACATTATATGCAATACCCATGGTCTATACCCATGGTCACCCATTTCGACAAAGAAGCAGGGGGAAGTGTCTAAGACTAAGTTATAGACAAGTAATTTATCTGCAGTGATGAAGGGAGTTTATATACCCAGACTTTCTTATAATGTTGCAATCAAAGAATTAGAAGGAAAAAAAGACACTGTATGAGACACAAAGAAAAATAAGACATGGTCCCAGTCTTCTAGAAACTTACAGTCCAGTTGAGGAGAGAAGACATAAGCACATAAAAGGATAACTAACAATATGAGGCAATAGGTGCTAAGGGCTGAGTGAGAGATCTAGCGTGCTTATGCTCTGGGGGCACAATGAAGGGAGAGCTCACTGTGGGATGGTGATCTGAGGAGGTTTTGTGGAGGACAGCTGACTTTCCTGTAACCTACCTGAGCCCATCTCAGATGGTCACTTCAGTGATCTCAAGGGAAAAAAAACTGGAACCAGAAATAGACACGAGGACAAAGGGTGTCCTAGACACCAGAATCTCTCAATTCTTGAATTCAGTGCCAGTGTCACTGGCCAGCCATTGCTTCAGGACTCCCTGCCTCCATGGTGATGGTGTTCCAGCAGCCTGGGGGAAACAGCTTGGAAGTGATCTCTTGGACCCTGTCAGGCCTTAGAGCACTACACTGTTGGGATGGAGTAGATTAGGACTTGTCACGGAAACCTCTGAGGAGCTTAGAAATCCCTTAGAATGAGTTCGGGGTGATTCAGCATGTGGTATTCTCCCAACAGAGGAGTTCTAAATTGGTGTTCTGACCTGTTAGCAAACCCTGGCTGGTAGCAATGGAAAATTACACATTTGTTAACATATACATATATGTACATATTTGTGACATAGTCACCTATGGTCATGTATCCTATGTCTGTATAAGATTATTGGACTAAGGACTTTGAGTGAATCAGATGTATGGCAAAGTCTTTCCAATCTAGAAAGAAATAGATTTCAAGATACCAGGATGCTAACATACATTTGACTTAAGAATGAGATTCTAGCAAATTGGAGGAAGAATGTAAAAAAGACACCCTCATACTCTGACTAGCTCAGTAACAAAGTGGGAACCAGGACTCTAATATCTGACTGAGTTGCTGATTTCAATTTTAAATGTAAGAAAACATTGGCATTTTAAAGCAATTGTTATGAAATGTCTAGCTCTCATTATAAAAATATTCAAAAAATAAATAAATGACTTCTAAACAGAATTTTTCTCCCTACACATGATAAAATTACTCTAAAAGACCAGTTCATAGGATTGTAGGTTTAGATCCAGAAGGGACTTTGGAGGTATCCAGTCCATGTGCCTCATTTTATAGATAAACTGAGGCCCATATAGTTAAGTGACTTGTCTAAGGTCACACAGGTAATAAGTGACAAAAAGCAGGATTTGAACCCAGGTTCACTGAATCCAAAACCAGTGCTTATTCCACTGGGCTACACTGCCATTATGTCTTATTATTCTTCCCCTGTATCTTCTTGTTAAGTGAGGACATCTAAGAACCTGGTGAAAATAATTTTCATTAATAAGAGAATCTCCGGGAATTACTGCTCCCTATACCCCATTTTGTGCTCCATCACGGTTTTTGTACCACTTTATGGGCCTTTCTCATCTTATTTCCAGTTTGCTGCTGCTATTAGAGACCCAAGGAGTACTGGGGAGGGTCAGAAGCAGATGTCAGCAACTTTGGCCCTGAGAGTGAGCAACATTCATGGGGGCTCCTGTCAGGCTGGAGTTAAGGAAAGAGGAAAGTAAACAGAAGAAAAACAAAGGGTATAGGAGAAGAGATAAGAGAAGGAAGTAAGAGTAAGAACAAGAGTTTAAAACTGGAAAGAGGTACATGGTAGAAAGTGAGAGAAGTTCACTTCACCCTCATCCCATCTACCACCACTAAGGCTAGAAGTTGCCTTACCACAAAGTGGAAAAAATAACACCACCTTTGTCCCATTCCATGATTCCCATTCAAAAGCAGCAGTGATTTACAAATACTTCAAGCCCAGGCTGCTTGTTGACAGCTACCATGGTAGCAACTGGGCCTCATTGGCTATTTTGCCATATTTTCTTGAAAGGTGATAGGGATAGTGACTAGAATTGTGATTTGACTGTTGTAGGGAATTCTGAGTGAGGAAACACTCTATTTAATGTAAGATGGCACCTTCTCTGCAATTTATGGTCTTAGAGACTCACCTAGAGCACTGAAAGGTTGACACTTGCCCAGAGCTACTCAGCCAGTATGTGTCAAAGGTGAGGCTTGAACTCAGATCTTTGACTTTAAGGCCAGCTCCCTATTCATTCTGCCATACTTCTTTTCTCTAACCCTAACCCTAATTTTTTAAAATTGATTTTCTGTTCTTAAACATTATTCTTAAAATGTGAAAATCACCTATATCTTAATTATAACTTAGAAAAATAGTTCTTAACTTCTGTCTTCTCCTGCTCCTTTGTAGGTATTAATTGATTGGATTAATGATGTTCTGGTTGGAGAAAGAATAATTGTGAAAGACTTGGCTGAAGATATGTATGATGGACAAGTCCTGCAGAAGCTTTTTGGTAAGAAAAAAATGCTTGGAGGGCTGAGATAGTATAATATAAGGGAAAGAGCCCTGGATTTGTAGTCAGATGTCCCGGGTTCAGATCCCAGAACCATGATTTACTACTTGTGTGACTCTGGATAGTTTCCTTAACCTCTCTGGGCCTCTTTCCACATTTGAGGAGGGTTAGACTAGATAACCTCCAAGGTCCTTTCTTGTTCTTAATCTATGATCCTAAAGACATACTGCTGACTCAGGTCAAATCATTTAGACAATGGGCGAAAAATGTAGAGAGGCAGATTTCAGCTCAATATAAAGAAAAAACTCCTTGCCAGTTAAAGCTATGAACTGGGTGGCTTAGGAGTATACATGTTTCCCATCATTGGAGGTCATAAAGCATATGTTGGGTGATCAGAACTACAGGTAGATTGTAGAGTGGTATCTCAGTTGATAGGGTTTGGGCAAGAGGGTCCCAGAGGTCCCTCCTAGCTCTGAAATTCTATGATTCCATCCTGAAGCTTTCTTCATCTTTCCCAGCCAGAGATGCTACCACCCTTATTTGGACTTCCATGGAACTTGTTCTACCTCTCTGACTGGATTTTTGCATTCTATTCTGAGTTCTAGTTATTTTTACATTTCTCAATTAGATTATGAACTCCATACAGGCAGGGATTATGTTTATCTTTGTATCCTCCACAATGCTAAGAAGAGTGCTTTGACCATGACATCAAGAAGGTGATGTCATGACTTTCAAGTGAATTGGATTTAAGTGAGGCAGGGCTGTGCAAAGTCACCAGCCCCCACCCCACCCCCCCTCTCTCACTCTCTCTCTCTCCTCTGGAGCCAACCTTGTCCAGTGGCAAGATATAGATCAGAACAACTAGATATGGCCCTGGATGCATTGGGAGTCCTTGGCCTTTTTAAACTAAGGTCTTTCTCAGGTCTCAGTTTACTAAGGCAATGCCAATTCAGTGATTAAGACCAGGTAAGAAATGAGGCAAAGAATGACCACTTTTACCTAGTCCAAAAAAAAATCAATCTGGGAGGGGGAGACCCTCAGTGTTTCTGTCCAAAACAGAAAAATGTACGCTGAATGAATGAATGAATGAATGAACAAATGAATGCCTCAGATGTAAATTGACTTAAAAGTCCATTTGACTTGAGGGGAATCTATGGGGCAAGGACAGGGTGGTGTAATGGAAAGACTTATGGACAAGAAGTTAGAAAGATCAGGATTTGAGTCTTGACTCTGCCTTAGTTTCTTCATTTGTAAAATGGTTTTATTTCTACCTCTTGGGGCTCTTGTGAGGGTTAAATGGGATAAGGTACACAACTGTAGGGTGCTATTTAAACATAAATTACTAGTAAGTGTCTGATTTAGTAACAAAAAACACACCCATTGACTTATTTATCCAATTGGTTGGATCATGATTAGACTCTGTCTCAAATATCATCTAGTATATTTATATATTAAAAAAAAAGTCTCTCTCTGAAGCAGGAATTTCCACTATAGTATCTTTGCAAGTGAGCCTTAAGTCATCTCTAGAAGATCTCTTATGACAAGACGCTCACTACCTACAGAAATACTCCCCTTCCACTGTTGTGTGGCTTTGATTGTTAAGAATTTTTCTCCTACATTCAGTTAAAATCTATCTTCCTGTAAATCTCCAGTGATTGGTCCCTCTGGGGCCAATCTGATCAAGTATAATTCCCCATCTACATAGCAGCCATGAAATATTTGAGGACAGTTACTGGGAGCCCTGGAAGTCTTCTCTTCTCCACATTAAACATTCCTAATTCCAGTTCATTCACCCAACTGAACACATCCCACTTCGTCAATATCCTTCTTAAAATGTAGCAACCAAAACTGAAGACAGGACTCTATGCCATGAAGACTGGTTAAAGGAAGATTGGTTAAAGGATATTGAGGTTCAATGTGAGAGAAAAATTCCTCACCACTAGAGCTATCCCAAAAGACAAAGGGCTGCCTCAATGGGACCCTCCTTCACTTGATGTCTTCAAGCAAAGAGTGAATGCTTACTTATCAGGTGTGTTGTAGAGATGAGTTCTGTTTAAGTCCAGGCTAGGCAAGATTTAAACTGTGGCAGCCATCCTGGCCCATGCATGTCAACTTGCTAGGCCAGAAAAGGATGGGTGTAGGGGTCTGACCAGGGAGCTTTGCTTAGCATGGAAAAAAAGGGGAAAAAATCTGTCCTTTTCTTCCCTTGTCACTCCAGAGAAACTCGAAAGTGAGAAGTTGAATGTTGCCGAGGTCACCCAGTCTGAGATTGCCCAGAAGCAAAAACTACAGACTGTGTTGGAAAAGATCAACGAAACACTTAAACTGCCTCCAAGGAGCATCAAGTGGAATGTTGACTGTGAGTTTTTGGTTCTGTATGTTGTTACTGTCAGATGTGGAGCTGTGTTCCCCTCTATTATCTGTGCCCAAAGACCATCTCATTGCTTGTATTTATGTCCATAGTATTTAGCACAGTGTCCAACACATGGTGCACACTTCATATATGCCTTTTCAGGTTTTTTTTGTTTTTTAACTTTTTTTTTTTGGTAAGGCAATCAGGGTTAAGTGACTTGCCTAGGGTCACACAGCTAGTAAGTATCAAGTGTCTGAGGTCGGATTTGAACTCAGGTCCTCCTGACTCCAAGGCCAGAGCTCTATCCACTGCGCCACCTAGTTACCCCTCATACATGCCTTTTCACTCATTCAAAGAGCATATCCAACAAACTCAGGCTGTAAAAAACATGGGTCTTTTGGGGTGAGGAGGGTGAGGTGGCTTTTGTCATCTTAGTTTCTTTAAATCAATAAGGGCTTCTTAACCTGGAGTCATCTGTGGATAGATTTCAGGGGAATTTGTATGAGGAAAAATCACGTTATATTTTCACTAACCTTTGAGTGAAATCTAGCTTTCCCTTCAATTATGAATGTAGGAAACAAACAAGATTCTAAGAGGGGAACCATAAGCTTCAAACCAGACTGCCAGAGGGAGTCTGTGGCACACAAAAACAGGTTTTACTTCTCCCCTAGGAGGAGAACCTGTCCTGATTCCTTGAAATCATTGGATCTAGCCCATGATAGATGATAAATGTTTGTTGGGTGACTTATTGATGGAAAACAATCAGAAGTCAAACTATCTATAATTTCTGTGCTACATAGGAAAAAGGTGATGATTCTGAATATAAACCAGATTTTTTACAATATAATGATGAGATTTGATTCATTTTTTCTTTTTTTCCCCTAGTTTTCTTTTTCAAAAATTCATTATTATAAGAGATAGCTCTCTGTCAGGGAGAGAAGGATATAGAGAAGAAATCTGGGTGATGTAAAAACCAAGGACAGCAATAAAAGTCTATTTTAAAAGAAGAAAAATATGATAGAGAATGGTTACACAAAAAAATACACTGAATTTGGAAACACTCAAGACTTGAGGTAAAATATTAGTTTTGCTGCTTACTTAAGCCTGTTTTTTGGGGTAAGTCACTCCACTTTTCTGGGTCTCAGTTTCCCATTCTGTAAAGTGAGAAAGTTCCTCTAGTTGCCTCCTAAGGTCTCTTCCAGCTTAAAATCCTATGCTTCTAAGAGCAAGAGGCAGGAGAAACAAAAGAAAAAGGGAGGAAAGAGAGGAGGAAAAGAGAGAGAGCAAAGTTGTAGCTGAGTTTTTAGTAACTGTTGGTTGGGATTTCACAGTTCTGGTTTTCATAGCAACTGCAAACTCAAGCGTTTCCTTAAATGTGAAGCAGTAAGCCTTTCACCGTCCCTAGGGATATACAGTACTACATGTACTTAGTGGACCCAGTGGAGTCCAGCCCTTAAAGTCCAATACTATCAGACCTCTCCAAGGGGCTAAAAAAGAGACTTGTTTGGGTTGGAAAAGAAACAAATTACCTCCAAGCTAAGGCGATGCTTATATTATAGCATTCAGGTGTAATGTCCTGGGAAAGTTAACATCTGAAAACAGGGACTTGGGATGAAAAGACCACCTCCCATCTCCCCACCCAACCCTCATGCTACCTTGGCTTAGAAACCACGGTAACCAAGGCATGGTGCCAGGTAGCTGCAGCTCTCAGCTGAAAGGGGTCCTTTTTGAAAACAGGAGATAGGCTGCTGGTAATTTGATTCAACAATGTATATTAAGTGTTTCCTATATAAAAGAACTGATGTTTGGCAAAGAGGATACAAAGATAAATAACATGATTAAATTTGACAAGAATTTATTAAGTATCTAAATGTGTTACATATGTGCAAGGCACTGAGCTTGGATCTAGGGATACAGAGATGAAACAATGACACCATCCCTGTCCTCAGGGAACTTTCATGTCTACTAAGGGAGATGAGATCCAGACACAAAGTAAGTGATACATGGAGTTTATGATATACTTAAAAGGAAAAGCAAGCTTACATAAAGAGAGCCACAGTTTCATGCACGATCGTCTTTTTCTATTCTACTTCATATATGAAAATGCTCATTTTATTTGATATTTGTTAAGTCCAGAATAAAAAAAGAAATTTAAGAAATACCAAGAAAGAAAAGAAAAAAGATGGGAGGGAGGGAGGAAGGGAAGGAGGGAAGGAAGGAGGAAAGAAAGAAGGAAAGAAAAAAGAGAGAAAGAGAAAGAGAGGGAGAGAGGGAAGAAGGAAGGAAAGAAAGATAAGGAGGAAGGAGGAAAACTAGGAGAGACAAGTAAGTGGAATACAAAATAGAGGAAGACAAACTTAGATAAAATACAAAATCCTCAGCCTACCATTTAAAGCACACCACAGTCTAGTTTCTAATTTCCTTTCCGTTCTTATTTTTGAATCTCCCTCCTTCCAGAAAAATCTGACCTACCAGTTGTTCCCAATACATGGCATTCCATCTCCAAGTCTGTACCTTTGACCTCAATGTCTAGAATGTTCTCCTTCCTTACCTCTCTCTCCTGGAATTTCTAGCTTCCTTCAGAACTCAGCTCACTTACCATATCTCACTCCAGGCCTTTTCCTGAACCTTCTCTTCCCCAGATACATAGTGCTCTCTCCATCCTGAGATTACTTTTGTTTTTACCTTGTGCTTACTTCTCTGTGTACATGTTACATCCCACTAGTAAACCATAATAAGCTCCTTAGGGCAGGGACCGTTTCATTTCATCCATGCCTAGTGAGAAATAGACATGTTTGTCAAATTGAAGGACTGCCAAGGCAAGGTTAAAAAGTGTAATAGAAGTCAAAGAAGGAAAAGGACATTTCCTGCCTGGGATAAACCAAGAAAACTTCCTGGAGGAGAAAACATTGGAGCTGACCCTTGAAGAATGTGGAAGATTTTTAAAAGACATGCACAGTTATCTCATTTGATAAATTCTGTGATTTTTTTTCTTCCAAGAGTAAAAGATAAAAGTAATACAACCTCAGTTAACTTGGAAAAGGACATTGAACAAAATGCATTTCTTTTTTGCTTAATATTTGTTAATTTGTTCAGTTAAAGGTTTTATGTGAAATTTTACTCATTTTTTTAATATTTATTTAGATACTTGTTTTTGTTTATGGTTTAAGTTTATAACAAAAGTTTTCTAAAGAAATAAAAATATAAAAGTAAAAAAAAACATGCACAGGAGATGGAAGCAAAAATAGGTAACAGAGGATGAATACAGAACTGTGGTACAGTCTTGTTGGAATAGTGTCAGGAAGGCTAGAGCTCAAGATAAGCTAAGGCTAACTTTTCAAAGAGTTTCTTATGGCTATATTGGGTGGAGGTGGGGGGAAAGAAAGGAGGCTCTTAGAACTCTAGGACCATTATATGGGGTACATGGTGTAAGACTTGGACTGGTGAGGCTGGGATATATCACCTCTGGGATATATCAGTCTTTTCTAAATAAATGAAACCAGAAGACAAAATGAAGGTGCAGGTAAATGGAAGAATGGCATATAGGTTCTCCTTAGAGAGTCAAATAAAGGAGTTGGTATTATCATAAGCAAAAGAACCTTCAACATCATTTCATGGAATCAAGTCATATTGTAAGGCTCACAATAAGAATTGGTTAAAAAAAAAAAGACCACTATGAGTCAAAGGATACAAATAAACAATTCCCAAAAAAAGAAATGCAAACTATTAACAATTTTAACAACCATATGAAAGGTTGCTCCAAAACACAAATAATAAGAGAAATTCAAATCAGAACAACACTAAGTTGTCACCTCCAACTTGACAAATTGACAAAGACAATAAAAGGTAGAAATAGAAAATATTGGAGGGGTTGCAGGTAAAGCTATGAATTGGTCAAAACATTAAGGAAAGCAATTTAGAGTGATACTTCTAAAAAGTAACTAAAATGTCCATATCCTTTGACCCAGAGATTCCACAGCTAGACATATAAGCTCCAGGGATGCCAAACATAGAAAAAGTATCCACAATATACCAAAATATCAATTGCAGCATTTTTGTGTTAGTGGAGAATTAGAAACAAAAGACACACTTGCTCATTGAATGGGGAATAGCTAGACAAATGATAATTGAATGGAATGAAAAATTACTGCACTGTAAGAAAAATAACTCTAGAGAATTCAAAGTAGTGTGGGAAGATTTATATAAACTGACACAGAGTGAAGTAAGCAGAAACAAGACTTATAATGACCAGATGCGGCCCTAGAGAAGAGTTGAGAAAAGACAAACACTTCTCTCCCTTTGTTAAGGAGGTAGAGAATAGACAGATAGATGGATAGATAGATAGATAGATAGATAGATATGGATATATATATGTAGAATGTTGCATATGCTGTTAGACATAGTCAAAGTGTTGGTTGGTTTTGCTGATTTTTTTTTTTAATTATCATTACCAAGGAAGTTTCACTTCATGGAGGGAGGGAAAGAGGACATATTTGGAGATGTGAAGACATCCATGGAACTTTTTATAAAGACTCCCATGAAAATGTAGTTTATGTACCAATATCTTGACAAATAGAGAAAATTCTATGAAGAATATGATAAAATCATCCATACAAAATCAATGCATATTGTAATACTTGGTGACAAACTAAAAAATGAACATAGAGGATCATGGGTTTTTTAAAAATTGGAAAACAAAGTTTAGAAGTAAGAAACAAGTGTGACCAAAGGCTCATAGACTATTCAGAGGCTCTACCCCATACATACATACATACATACATACATATACATATATGTATATAGATAGATAGATAGACAGATAGATAGATAGATAATGAATACTTTCCTTGAGAAGAGAGTAATAGGGCTCTGTATATGGCCAGTATCAAATAATATCACAAAAACATGAAATCGATTATATTTTAACAGTCAGGAAATGGACTAACTATTGATTTGGGAGTTGTTTCTGAATCAGTGCATGTATTCAGACCACGTACTTGCTAAAACAAAGATCAATACCAATTCAGAAGAAATGAATAAAAATGAAATGTAGCTTACAATTGATGGAATATCAACCAGATCCATTTAACAAGCTATTGACATTGTAAAATGAGAAATGGATAAAAGAACAGAAATTGACACAATCTCCATTTCTTTCCTTTTCTGCTAGGCAATGGGGTTAAATGACTTGCCCAGGGTCACACAGCTAGTGAGTGTTACGTGTCTGAGGCCGGATTTGAACTCAGGTCCTCCTGACTCCAGGGCCAGTGCTCTATCCACCTAGTTGTCTCTCCTATGCAAATTTAAGTGAAGAAAATCAACTGCTATAACAGAGAGACCAAAAGACCCTAGAAACCTCCTAAGCCAGGTAGCTAGATCAAGTATGGTGCAGTGAGTAGATTCCTGGATTGGAGGCGAACCTTCATTCAAAACCCTGTGCTGCCACTGCATAAAACTTAAACTCTCTTGGCCTCCTTTTCCTAATTCCTTTATTTCTTTATTTCCTTCCTTTGCCTTCCCCCTTTTCCTGATCTGCAAAATTAGGGGATTAGAACAGATGATCTCTTAAGTCCTTTCAAGTTCTAAGTCTGTGATACTATGATCCTTGCCAAGTGGAAAGAAAGAGTAATCAAGAGCAACATGAGTTTGGAACATAAACTAGTGTTTAAAACCTTCTAGAGGAGGATAGTGGAAGATTATGAGCAGTATTGCCTTGTAAAACCAAGAAAAACAAGTTTGCCAAAAGCTAGGCAAGAGAGACCCAAGTAAGCCAAATCATCCTGAGGGCATTACAAGCTTCTTGAAGACAGTTTCTTTGTCTTTTCTTCTTCTCTGAATCCCCACCACACAGTAGATGCTCAATAATTCCATTTTTAATTGAATCAAGGAGAGTGAAAGATGAAAAATTGAAAATATTTTAAAGGATTTTTCTAACAATCACATTTCTCCATCAATGACAGTGGAGCCATCACCTTTGGACTCCACCCAATCAATACACTACATGAGGAAGTAGAAATGGCCCTAAAGAAAGCAAAGATGAGAAAGGCAGCTGGACTGGACCAAGTATACACAGAGGAGGCCCATATCGGAGATGATTCAATTTTGATTCTCAAAATATCTAAAAAAAGAAAAGGATTTCAGATGCTTGAAGGAAAAAAAAATCACAGCCCTTACTATTTAAAAAACAAGCAAAGGTGATGAAGAAAATATCAATGACTACTAACCCATGTGTTTACTCAAAGTATCACTGACAAATATTGGAGAAGAGAATAAGCAAGTATTTACAAACAATATTCTAAAGCAGATCATACTTTTAAAAAATCATGGAACTGGCTGAAGGGGGTATAAAGTATAAGATCTTGCTGTACTTATTGTTCTTGTTTTTCTGGCTAGACAATGGGGTTAAGTGACTTGCCTAGGGTCACACAGCTAGTAAGTGCCAGGGGTCTGAGGTCAGATTTGAACTCAGGTCCTCCTGACTCCAGGGCCAGTGTTCTATCCACTGCACCACCTAGCTGCCCTTGGATACCACAGGAACATTGCCAAAGTGGCCAAACTGGAGAAGGGACCATAAGCAAAGTCAGAAAATATTCCATACAATAAATATTTTAAAGCACCTGGTGCCCCTTGCTTATTGATTTTTGACAATAAAAAAGCATTTGTTTTGATAGAGCAAACTACCACCTGAAAGGCTGTCTTCCAACAAGGTACTTGATATATATATATATATATATATATGTAAAATTCATGCAAAATTCCATGGAACACGTAACAATAGAGATAATTTTGTTCAGTAAGCTGCTGATTAATACCAAAGGAGGCATAAAACAGAGTGATTTCTGCTCACTACTATCATGGAATGTGCAGTATAGAATCCAAATCAAAGAAAGATTCCATATGGATGGTGAGGTCCTCCAGATGTTCCTGTTTGCAGATGGCATTGTGCTGATTGCACTGAGAACTAAATCACTACGGAAGCTCTTTGCTGATATCTATAATCAATCAAAAGAGTTTAGATAAATTATCCACAGAGGAAAAACCAAATGAATAAAGAAAGCCTGTTGTCCAAATGTTGAACTGCTAGTTAGAGAGAAAACCGACGTACCATGAGTAGATGGACGGATATTACATATGGAGAAGGAGTTGTGTGTGCAGAAATGAGCAAGAAAAGAAGAATAGTCATCTGAATTGCCTTTAGAAAAGTGTACAGTGTTTGTAGTGACTCCACGTTTCTCCCCGAAGCAAAAGCCCACGTTTTTTGCATCATGATTCTTCCAGTGACATTATATGATTCTAAATCATAGATTACCACAGGCTCCGAAGAATTAAGATGGCAAGTTACCCAAAGGGCAATAGAGAGGCACATGGTGGACATGAGTTAACTGCAGCATATAATCAACAAAGAA
This sequence comes from Vombatus ursinus, assembly GCF_900497805.2. Classification (NCBI taxonomy): domain Eukaryota; kingdom Metazoa; phylum Chordata; class Mammalia; order Diprotodontia; family Vombatidae; genus Vombatus; species Vombatus ursinus. The sequence continues at coordinate 10,762,332 of NW_020949548.1, read as the reverse complement.
TTGTGTAGAAAAAGTGGCATATAGATATCACCAGGGGTTATGTGACCAGAAATGAAGATGGGCCAGTCACGTAGTGAGAGTGAGGAGAACCATTGGACAGGTCATATACTCCATAGGTATCCTTGAAATGACTAGAAAAAAAGGTGCCTTGCATATAGAGTTATATGTGAGGGTGGGGACGAGGGAAGACAATGTTCTCCTGGTTCTGCTCACTTCATTTAGCATCAGTTCATTTAAGTCTTTCTAGGTTTTCCTTCAATTGGCATTTAGTAAGAGGTTTCTGTGTGGCAGGCACTATATAGAACTGAAGAAACATGCCCTGACAACAGTATAAAAAACAATGAAAAAGATTTAGGAGTATTTGTGGCCTGTAAGTTCAATATGAGTCAACAGTGTGACCTCACAGACAATGAAACTAACATGAAGCTCACAATTTCTTGCATGATCTTTTTTTTTTGTTCACCTCAAATAAAATGTTAGTGCTTGTCAATAATGATTAAGTTCATAATTAAAAATAAAAAAGTTTAAAGAAAAGGCTTACTGGGTATATGGGAGCTGACCTAAAAATCAATGAGTAGAAATCTATACAAAGTCAAGTTTAGACTTGACATAAGAAAAAGCCTGCTTGCAATTAATCCTGTCCAAAGGATAGGATCGGCTGCCTCATGAGGTAATGTGCTCTCCTATGAAAGTCTTCAGGCAAAGACTGGCTGCCCATCGAGAATGTCAGAGAAGGATTTCTGCCCCATCTCAGATTGGCCCAGGTGGCTTCTGAGATTCCTTTCTACTTTGTGAAGTTCTGTGAAAAGTTTTAGAACAAGCATGTGGAAAGTCCTGAGTGCCAGACTAGAGTTTGAACTGTATATGGCAGACAGCTGAGAACCATTTAAGTATGAGTAGGGGAATGGAATAGTGAAGACAGTTTTAGAAGTAAAATTGCTTCTGCCTTATAGAGGAATGAGATGAAAAACAAGCAAGTTGGGAGTATTCTCTTTACTGACATTTATTACTGACTTAAGGTTCCATAAGGAACTCAGAAATGACAAGACTCCTACTTGGGGGGAAAAAAACAACAACAACACTCTTTTCTCATCCAAGTCTCACTGTCCATTTATGTTTTTCTTTAACTGTTTGTTGAATTGTCAGTCATCTAACATTTATTAAGTACCTACTATGTGACGGGCATGGTGCCTAACACAGGGAGTACAAAGAAAGGCAAAACATAGTCCATGCTTCCAAAGAGCTCTTAATTTAATGGAAGAGACAACATGTAAACTATTGTGTACAAACAAGGTATAGACAGGATACATAGGAGACAGCAAGAGACAGAAGGAACTGGCTAGGAAGGTTTGACTATATCAATAGTCTTACCACCATGGAGCATGAAAGGGTGCCTGCCTTCCCTAGAAACCCTCATTTGCTAGTAGATGCAGCAGGAAACAAGGGCATGTCTCAGTGTCCTAAATGAGTCAGGGAGTCTAACATGCAGTATCTAGGGCCAGTTCTCATCAGCATCTACTTCTCTGCACGAGTTATTTCTGGGCATCTAGAACATGATGGACAAAGTGCTAGACTTGGAGTCAGGAAAACCTGGATTCAAATCCAGCCCCAAATTCTTACTACTGTATGACCCTGGGCAAGTCACTTAACCCCTGTCTACCTCAGTTTCCTCCTCTATAGTACCTTCCTCTTAGGGGTTGTTGTGAGGATCAAATACAATAATATTTGTAAGTGTTTTGCAAACCTTAAAGCACCATGTAAATGCTAGCTGTTATAATCACTATAATAACAACTACTACTAATCTACCTTTATACTTAAGACTAATTCAGAAAAGCCCCTTATTCACTTCTATCACTCATATGTAGACCAGTAAGGACCCCATTAGTGGACCCTGCTTTTGTAGGGACATAAGCTGAGTCACTAACAAGGGACAGATTTTCACACAAAGGCAAGTATTAGCTAACTGGAGAATGCTACAAGTATCAACTCAAACATGAGTTTCCTCTGGCTGTGCACACATAGAGTCCTTGCTCTGCAGTAATATATCAGGGAGAGTTAGAAAATAGCCACTCAGATCACCAGTGCCAAGAGATCTCAATGATTATTTAGCTTGGTACATGATAATAGTTAATAATTGTTGTTATTCAGCCATTTTAGTCACATCCGACTCTTTGACGCATTTGGGGGTTTTCTTGGCAGAGATATTGGAGTGGTTTGCCATTTCCTTCGCCAGCTCATTTTACAGATGAGGAAACTGAGGCAAACGGGTGAAATGACTTGCCCAGGGTCATACAGCCAGTAATTGTCTGAGGCCAGATTTGAACTCAGGAAAATGAGTCTTCCTGACTCCAGGTCCAGTGTTCTGTCCACTGTGCCACCTAGCTGTCCAATAATAGCTAGTATTTATATGTAGCACTTTAAGGTTTACAAAGCACTTTAAATATGCTATCTCATTTGATCCCCACAACAACCCTGTGACTTAGGTACTATTATTATCCCCATTTTGCAGTTAAGAAAACTGAAGCAAGTAGAGGTTAAATGACTTGCCCAGAGTCATATAACTGCTAAGTATCTGAGGCATAATTTGAACTCTGGTTCACAGAGTAGGAATTTAATAAATACTTGTTGAATTGAATCAAATTGTAGGACAGCAATAAGGTTAGTTATAGCTTACTTGGTGGTCTGGATCCTTGGACCCCTGAGTCTACTCCACTTTGCAAGTATAAATGGCTGTCAGTTACAGAGGCCTTAGATGCTGACCCCAGAGGTAGTGCTGGTAAAGGCATTTGCATGCAAACCTCCTAAGCACCTTTTGCTAGCATCCCACTGCAGTGATGGACCTGCTTGTTTGGGGGAAAGTTATTAAACTTCCTATTAAGGAAAAAATAAGGCTGGCATTTGAACTGGTAAATGTTAGTGAGACACTAGGTCTGACTGACAGTATTCTTCTTTGAAAAGGAGAAACCAGAGTCGACAAATGAGATACTCAGGAGGGTCAGTGATTTGTTTTTCATTTTAAGGCTTTCAGTTGCAGTTCATTTGATATATTTTAGGTCGTGTTAAGTAAGTGATCAGAGCCAGTACAAAACCTTCTTTGAAAAGCTGAGATAATACCGAACTAAAATACGTTCATCAGGAATGTTTGAGTCATTCTCTTTTGTTAGCTATTACTCAAAGCTTCAGCCAAAGTAGACTCATTTATCATACAGCAGACAGAGTGACACTGAAAAATGGATAAAGTTCATGGTAAGAATACAAAAAAAAAAAGTTGTTTTGATATCTCCATAAATTAGCAAAGACTCAAGACAAGGGAGGGTTCAGGGCCTGCTTGGTTATGGAAAGGTACTGCTTGAAACAACAAGGTAGGAGGCTGGGAGTTTGCAAATGTTGAGTATCTTCTCCTTTGATTTGGATTCTTTTTTTTTCTTTTTTTGAGGCAATAGGGTTAAGTGACTTGCCCAGTGTCACACAGTTTGTAAGTATCTGAAGCTGGATTTGAACTCAGGTCCTCCTGACTCCAAGGCCGGTGCTCTATCCACTGGGCCACCTAGCTGCCCCTCTCTTTTGGTTTGAAAGTAATAATATGATCTTTCCTACTGTCTTCATCTGAGAATAGAAACACCCCTGGCAGAAATGGGTATTGCTTCCATCCTACAGCTATCCATCCATCTATTCATTTAACAAACATTAATGAAATACCTAAACATTTTCAAAATGATATAAATTCCACTATTTTGTGGTTGTTATGTAAGTGGCTTAGTGGTAAAGTGGATATAGCACTAGAATTGAAGTCAGAAAGACCTTGAGTTCAAATCCTACCACATACACTTTGTCTTCTTTGCTGGATGGCACACCCTTTAATGGTGTCAGAGGTCTATCCCAGAACTGCTTTTCTATCTCTATACTCTCTTTGTGACCTCATCCATCTCCCGTGTCCTTAATTAGCATCTCTATACAGATGACTCTTAAGTTCTAGTTCTTCCTCACTGTCTGTTGGACTTTTCAACTTGGATGTTCTGTAGGCATCTCTAATAACTTCTCCAAAACAAGACTCATTCTGTGACAGTCCCCCCCACCTCAATTTCCTTATTTCTGTTGAAGGCATTATCATCCTTCTAGCCTCCTAGTTTGAACGACCTTGACATCATCCTTGGCTTCTCATTTTTATTCACTTCATCCATCCAATCAGTTGTCAAATTTTGTAGTTTCTACCTCCATAACATCTCTCACATGTGTCCCCTTTTCTCCACTCACATAGTCAACATCCCTCTTTAGGTCCTTATCACCTCTCACCTGGACTATTGCTGTAGTCTCCAAATTAACCTCTGTACCTCAAGTCTCTCCCAGCTCCATTCCATCTCCCACACAGCTGCCAAAGTGATTTCCTAAAGCACAAGTCTGACTATGTCATCCCCACCCCCAGCCCACTCCCGCCCCACAAACACACTCAATAAATTCCATTCACTTCCTGTTACTTCTGGGAGCAAATATAAACCACTCTGGTATTTAAAACTCATTACAACTTGGCCCTGACCTACCTTTTCAGCCTTCATACACATCATTCTCTATGCAGTCTAAGATCCAGCCAAACCATCCTTTTTGCCAGTCGTCACATGTAACTTTCCATCTTTCATCTCTGTGCCTTTTTCAAGATGTTTCCCATGCCTGGAATGCACTTCCTCCTCATCTCCACCTCTTTCAATCCCTGGTCTCTTTCAGTATGCAACTAAAGCACCTTTCCGTATGAGGCCTTCCCAAGTGTCACCAGCTGCTAGTGCCTTCCCAGTCAAAGTTACCTTATACCTGGTTTGTATGTGTTGTGTGTGAGTGCTGTTTCCTCTGTGGTCAGAATGTAAGTTTCTTAAAATCAGGGACTAATTTGATTTTCTTTCTGTTCTCACAGGCTAGAACTGTTTGGCACATAGTAGGTACTTCATAAATGCTTGTTGATTGATGTTATTATCATTATTGTAAGCATGCATCTGTATCTGATAGTGATTGTAGATAGGGACCAAATCTGGGGTTCCATTTGTGGAAGAAAAAGTTAGTACTCTACGTTTTAGTCACAAGCCTGCCTAAGGCAAATTTATTTATTTCATTGTAATTCTAATTCTTTTTAAAAAAAAGCATCTCTGTGGAGAGACAAAGACAGATAGAGAGGGAGGGAGGGGGAAAGAGAGAGAGAGAATCCAAAGGGAAAGTAATTCATCCTACATTTGTAAATTTTAATGTCTCTGAGTTATAATTTATATGATTCAAGAACAAAGAAAAATCCCACAATTAAACAAAACATAATTACAATGCTCAGGTAAAAGTTTAGTTATAATTTTGATTCATCAAACAGAACAATAGTCACCTAAAATGTAGACAGACTATAGGGAGCTCCCAGATAAGGGAACTCTTTACATCAGTGCAGATCAGCACCTTCTCAGAGAGCTGTCCAGGGCAGTTGGGTCAAACTCAAGTAGAAGGGACCATTAAATGTTCTGTAAGGATCCCTAGGAGCTGGCTACTGACTTCTTGTTGTTATTGTTGAGTCATTTCAATTGTGTCTGACTCTCTGTGACCCCCATTAGGGAGTTTCTTGGCAAAGATACTGGAGCGGTTTGCCATTTCCTTCTCTAGCTCATTTTACAGATGAGGAAATTGAGGCAAATAGGGTTAAGTGATTTGCCCAGGGTCACACAGCTAGGAAGTATCTGAGGTCAGATTTGAACTCAGGTCTTTCTGACTCCAGTACCTATACTCTATCCATTGCCCTGCCCAGCTGCCCTATGTTGACTTAGAAAACCACATTAACATTGTCTGTGTCCTATTATATATTTATTTTGTTAAATATTTCCCAATTACATTTTAATCTAACTGAGGCCTGCACTCAGGAGTGTTGTGGGCAGTTTGACACCTCTGGTCTAGGGTACCCAGGATTTGCTCTAGGTCACAAACAGCTGCTGTGCGTCAGAGTCTGAATTTGAGCTCTGACTCTGAGGACCATTCTCTATCCATCAAACAAAGATAAAGACAATCCTTACCCAAAATAATAAATAAATAAACATATGTATGTACATCCCAAAGCCTCCAATCCAGTAGGAGAGATAACGGGAGTGCCAAAATAAATACAAACTGATTAATATTAAGTGCACGTGGAAGAAATGCTAAGTGCTGTGAGATCAGAGGATTCTACTAGATTGGATTCAAAGAACATTTATTAAGCCCCAATGTTATAGGCAGCCTTGGAGTCAAGAAGATCAGAGTTTTTTCTGTCCTACTTCTAACGAATTGGCTTTTTGTCCCTGGACAAATCACTTAACCTCTCTACATGGTCCAGTTGTCTCTCTAAGATTTTAGGTTGCTAAGTTGCTAAACTATACTTGTTGAGGGAATTTCGACCTTGATGAAATCCCAGATTTGGACCTTCCTTCCATCCAACCCCCCAAAAGTGTGCAAGGAATTATGGTAGGTAGTAGAGATACAAAAACAAAACCATCCTTGCCCTTGAGGAACTTTCATTCTAGTTGGGGGGTGGGGGGTGGTGAGGTGCAAATTGTATACGAATAAGTAAACACAAAGTAATTTCAAGAGGAAAGGAGATCATAAGATTCAGAGTTGGAAGTTACCTTGGAAGTAATTTTCGTTCAGCCCCATTTCACAGATGAAGAAACTGAGGGCCACCTTGGTGAGATGGCTTGTTCAAGGTCACTCACCTAAGTGGCAGAGGTGGGATTCAAACTCAGGTCTTATGACTCTGAATCCAGTGTTCTTTCCACTATAATCTGCTGCTTTACTTTGGGGAGAAAGGGAGCATATTTATTCTGCAAGGTCTCTCCCATTAGATTGTAAGCTCCATGAGGGCAGGGACTATCTTTTGCCTCTTTTTGTATTCCCAGAGCTTGGTATAGTGTCTGGAATATAGTAGGCACTTCATAAATGCTTATTGACTGACTGATAAACTTGATTTTGTCTCATTCTCTTCTCTCAACATGCACATTAGATTGTGATGCTTTTTGACAGCAGGAATTATCTGTTTGTATCACTAGACCCAAGAACAGTATCTTGTGCTAATGTTTCATAAATTGAACAATATTTTGGCTATGCTTTAATTTAAAGACATATCACATGTGAAAAATCAGGGCCCACCTGAAAAGTTGAGCTGAGAGGCCTTGAAGCAGAAGCTGTATGACCCCTTCTGGGGGGGGGGGGCACTGTAGAGAAGATTCTTTTTTCAAGAACTGGTTAGACTGATGACCTCTGAGGCCTCTTCCAACTTCAAAGGAGTCTGGTATTCCAAGAGTAGAAATCTGATATTTTGAATCATTTCTCATTTCAGCTGTCCATGCCAAGAGCCTTGTGGCAATCCTGCATCTTTTGGTGGCTTTGTCCCAGTATTTTCGAGCCCCAATCCGACTCCCGGACCATGTTTCCATCCAAGTTGTGGTGGTTCAGGTAAGAAGGGTGGAATGCTACCTCTAAGTGGTCTAGACCCTGAGTGACAGAGGGGAGCCATAGAAAGACGTTTCCAATGTGTGTGCATGCTATGTTTATCTGTGTATTTATGGTATAAGAGGCGGATGTGTCTGTGCATGTGGGTGGGTTTATTTGTAGAGATGGTAACTGTGTACGTACATAGGTATGGCATGTCGATGTGGGGAGTTTGCTGGTATGACCATGTGGAAGGCAGAGTATGTATAGGTATGTGATATGTGTATTTGAGGGGTGTGATATATGTGTATTATATGTATTTGTGTATGTGGTGTGTATGTATATATGTATTCAAGTTGGTAACTAATGCTGCCCAGAGCAGCACATCGGGAGTTAGAAGTAACCTCTTCCCAGGTTAATAGATGGAATTTCTGTTTTCCTAAAGGTATTCCTAAAGGTCGTTGGGTTCCCCTAGAAAAATGGGCAGGCTTTCTGTGACAGGTAGAGAAAAGTTACTCCATTGTTCATCCCTGTTAGAGTCCAGAGTAGGTAGACATGCTCCTGAGTCCTGGCAATCCTCATAAACTCCCAGAATTCAAGGCACTGAGCTGGGCTATTGGGGCACAGGATATTTGGGACATGGACAGGCATCTTGGGTGGTGTACTCCTGAAGGTGGGACCCAAGGTGAAGTATTACAAACATTGAATTCCCCTTAAGATATCAACAAATCTTTATTCAGCCTCTGCTATGAAAGGAGATCTGAGAAGATCAGACTTTTGTTAAGGTTTGCCAGTCAGTTGGGTACTAGTCATCAAGCATTTATTAAGTTTTTATTATGTGCCAGGCACCAGGCTATGCACTGGGGATAAAAAGAAAGGCAAAAATACCTATTTTGTGGAGCTTACAATCCTTTTCAGAAGTGGCACAGGAGAGATTTCCGCCCCCCCACCCTGCCATACTCCTCCCTTTCATAAGCTAACAGTCCCTTTTATTTAGGAAAACTACATTTCTCATCTGCCTCCTTGCTGATAGGCGGCTTTGCCACTTAGTGCCTCCATTTCTTAGATAAGTCACCTCGTCTCTCTGGGTCTCAGTTTCCTGCTCTGTTCAACGAAGAGGTTGGACAAGATGGTCTTAAAGGTCCCATCTGGCTCTAAATGCTATGCATTCTACTTTGCCCTGATATATTCATCCTGATTTACAAAAGACAGGTTCCCCATTCCATTAATCCCTGCACCTAGGTGCTCTTTCCATGTCTCTCTAGTGGGAGTAGGATAGGGATGACCAAGGAAAAACCCAAGATTTTGCACCTGAGGGACTGGAAGAATAGTCATACCAATGAGGAAGTTGCAAAGGGACACCAGTATTGTTTTGGGAAACCATGGGTTTTTTTTAAGCCTATAAACTTAGTTTGGGACAATGACAGGACACCCAAATGGACATTTCCTATGGGCAACTAAAAATTGCTGTCTTCATCGTCATCATCATCCCTTTCACAACCATCATTACTGATATTGTAACTTGCAATGTTTTTGTGCCTGGAGCTGGGGGAGATTGGGACAAGAGCACAGAGAGACTGGATTATAGAAAAGAGGTCAAGGTGGGAGTTGTAGAGATGAGCATCTTTGGCCTACAGGTTGAAGCCATGGAAATTACTTCTCCAAAGGAGTGAGGTAGAGATAAAAGTGGGCAGTTAGGTAGCACAGCGGATAGAGTGAGTGCTGGGCTTGGAATTAGGAAGACTCATCTTTATGAGTTCAAATCCAGTCTCAGACACTTATTAGGTGTGTGACCCCGGATAAGTCACTTAATTCTGTTTGCTTCAGTTTCCTCATCTATAAAAATGAACCAGAGATGGGAATGGCACACCACTCTAATATCTCTGCCAAGAAATCCCTAAATGCAGTCATGAAGAGCTGGACATGACTGAAATGTCTGAACAACAAAAAAAGAGGTGAAAGAGGGGAGGAATCTGCACTGAGCCTTGTAGAACGGGGTGAACAGAGAAAGGAGCCAGGTAAAGAGGCAGAGAAGGATTGGTTAGAGAGGTAGGAGAGAATTTGGGCTTTTCTATTTGGTCCCAGAGGACAAAACCAGGAGCACTGGTTGAAAATAGCAAAGTTATAAATTCCTGTCTTGATGATGAGAAAAACATTCTAACAGCTAGAGCTATCCAAGAATGAAGTAGGCTTCCTCAAGGTGCAACTGGTTTTCCTTCATTGGAAGCCTTTGAGCAGAGGCTAGACTAGCACTGGTAGGCTATGTTGCGATGGAAATTCCTTTGGGGCTGGATGGCTGCTGAGTTGCCTTCCAGCTCTCAAACGCTGTGATGCAGGGAAGGGAAAGGAGAATTTCTAGAAGGAATGGCTATTAAACAGAAGTCAAGAAGAATGAAGAATAGGGGGGAAATAAGAGTGTGGGCTTTTGAATCTGGATACAAAGACACCAGTACCCTCTGAGAGGGAAGTTTCAATAGCTTGGTAAGGGATAGACAGGTGAGCAGGCTTCATAAGCCAGGTTACTGGGTGGCAAGGAAGCAATGAGTGCTGAGGAAGTAGCAGCCATGGCTGGAGATACTTTTGGATAAATTTGTCGTGAGCGGATTGGAGAAACATTGACAGGTAACTCAAAGAGTTTTGGGGGATCAAATCAACAATCTGGGAGTCTTTTTGTGAAAGGTGGGGATGTTTGTATCTGAAGAAAGGGAACATTAAAATAAAGGAAAGGGAGTGGCCAAAGGTGCTAATAAGGGAGGGCAGTCATTTCAAGGGTGGTCTCTGTGGAAGTGGGAAGGGATAAGATCCAGGCCACAGGTGGAAGAGGAAAAAAGCTGCATCCCTGAGACTAGGGAAGTGGAGAAATGAACAGAGAGATGTACAACCACCACGCCTCACACTTCCTCTTAGTTACCTAGCTATGTTTAATGTTCCCTTACCAGACTAGAAGCTTAATAAGGGCTCTTCTTATTTAAACTTTGTCTTTCCTAGTACTGAGGAGAGGGATTTGCACACACTAGGTGTTTTAAAATATTTATTAGATGGAATATTTTCTGACTCTGCTTATGGTCTCTTCTCCAGTTTGGTCAGTTTGGCAATGTTCCTGTGGTATCCAGGGGCAGTTAGGTGGCACAGTGAATAGAGCACCATCCCTGGAGTCAGGAGGACCTGAATTCAAATCCGGCCTCAGACACATAACACTCATTAGCTGTGTGACTCTGGGCAAGTCACTTAACTTCAATTGCCTCACCAAAAAATAAAATAAAATATGGTGTCCAGAATTTAACACAGTAACCTGGAGGTGAAAAGGGAGTCAGAAGACCTCAGTTTACATTTTGGACAAGTCACTCAAATCTGTGTGAACCTCAGTTTTCTCATCTGTAAAATGGAAATCATAGCATTCACATTATCTGTCTCAGAGGGTTGTCCGAGGAAAGGATTTTGTAAAGCTTAACATTCTACAGAAACATTAATTTTAATATTAAGACAAATGTATATATGGGCAACTCCACCTAGAGCAGGGGTTCTTTAATTTTTTTTTTTTTTGATGAGACAGTCAGGGTTAAGTAACTTGCTCAAGGTCACACAGGTAGTAAGTGTCAAGTGTCCGAGGCCAGATTTGAACTCAGGTCCTCCTGACTCCAGGGCCAGTGGACTATCCACTGTACCACCTAGCCACCCTTAGAGCAGGGGTTCTTAACCTGGGACCTGTGGACAGATTTCAGCAAGTTCATAAACTTGGATGGGGAAAAAAAGTTACATCTTTATTTTTCACTAGCCTCTGACTGAAATTTAGCATTTCCTTAAATTATGAGTTTAAAAAATTATTCTGCAAATAGGTCCATAGGTTTTACCAGACTGCCAAAGGGGTCCAAAAAGTTCAAGAGCTTTAAGAGGGGCTCAGTAAAGTCAGAGGTGAAACAGTCTCTGAGAATGAAGGAAGTAGAAAGAGGCAAGAAGTGTTCTGGGCAAAGAAAGCCCTAGAAGAGGCATTTTGTGAAAGTAACTGGAGTCGATGAGAGACGGAGATCGCCAGCACACGGAGGGCACATCTAAAGGGAGACAGCAAGAGTTTCTGTCAAGAATCCTGCAACTTTGTCCAACTATGCTCTGCAGCCTAAGAGCAGGGAAAGGAGATGCTGAAAATTGGTGCCATAGGGTTGGTAGTAGCAAGGCGGTGGGTCAAGGCGTACAGAGTGTGGGCCTGGTTATTTCTGACGTGGTTAACCATTAGGCATGAGATGAGGAGGCCAGAGGAGGCAAGAGGCCCTTGGTCAAATGGAAAGGGTAGAGTCTTTGGTTGCCCCGATCAATCAATCAATCAATAATTGATTATTATGTCTCTACTTCCACTGTGCTGACTGAACTGGGTTTTTGAGTGATGTCAGGGAGGTAGCTGTGATGAGAGAGAGAGAGAGAGCAAAGTGAGAGCCTTGAGCTGGGGTAGGGCCCCTTAATAAGGTCCAAGGCTGTGAGAGGCCACAAGAAATGGGCAACCACAGCCTCCTTAGTCCATGTGATTCGTTTCTCTTCTTTCCAAGCTCTGGGCTTTGACTTTTTCCCTAGCAGCTGGTCTCCCAGAATGCCCCTGCTGTATCGTACACTACTCCACAACCCATTTGCCCGGGGCTAGTGCAAGGTACCAGTAGTAATAATGACAGCTGACATTGATAAAGCGCTTAAAGGCCTCCAAAGCCTTTATATGCATCGTGTGAGTATAGGAGCTCCCAAGCAGAGCTTTCTCTTTTGCCCTTTTGCTCTTTCTCAGAGCGAAAGGCTGGATTGGGGTGGGATGAAGAAAGGAGGCTTTTAGCTAGAAGCCTCCTTTCCTCATCCCACTCCAGTCCATTCTTTTGTTCACCCTTCTTACTTCATGCATGCTTTCAATAATACAATTGGGAGAAATCTTTCAGATTTAGTTTTTATATCCAAACCAGCAACTTGGACTCTTTTAAATAATGCTAATAATAACTCACATGCATGGTGATTAATGATAATCTAAGATGTACTCATAATGATCTCACACTTCTTTTTTATTAATAATAACTCTTATTTCTATAGAACTTTAGGATTTACAAAGCATTTTCCCATCCTGTTAGAGGCAACTAGTTGGCGAAGTGAGTAGAGTGCTTGGCCTGAAATCAGAAAGACCTGAATTCAAATGTGGCCTCAGACACTTACTATCTACATAACCCTGGGCAAGTCACTTTGCCTCAGTTTCCTCATCTGTAAAATGGGAATAATAATAGCACCTATTTCCCAGGGTGGTTGTGAGAATCAAATGAGATATTTATAAAGCACTTAGTACAATGTCTGGCACATAGTAGGTACTTAATAAATGGTATTCCTCATACACAGCAATATAATACAGAGGAAAGAGCTGAGTTTGGAGGACCTGAGATCAAATCCTACCTCTGAAGCTTAAAATCTATGTGACCTTGGACAATTAGCCTCCGTGGGCCTCCATTTCGTCATCTGTAAAATGAGGGGTTACACTATATAAACTATCCCCCTAAAATTCCTTCCAACTCTAGATCTGGGATTTTCTAACTCATTCCCTCATTTGATTCTCATACTAGCCCTGTGATGAGAAAACAGAAGCTGTGGGATATACTTGTCCAGAGCGATATATCAGATAATCAGATAATCAGCATGGTATGATAGAAAGTGCTCTGAACTTTGGAGTAAGGGGACCTGAAGGTGAACCCTAGAGAAGTTAAATGACTTGTCCAAAGGACTAGTGTCTGAAATAGGATTTGAACCAAGGTCATCTTGACCCCAAGTCCAGTCCTTTGACTCCTACACCATCTAGCTGCCTCGAACAAATTGTCTTTTCCTTGGGTGAGATAGCTTAAGAATTATGTTCAGTTCTGGGTGCCGCATTTTATGAGGGACAAACTGGGGCGTGAGCAGGGCAAAAGGAAGAACATTTGATTAAACAAATATTTGTTCAACATCTGTTTTTTACAGTCTTGTATTTTATGCTATGGAAGATAAGTTTAGGAAACCTGGCGTACCTGCCCCCATAGAGCTTATAGTCTGGTAGAGAAATATGGCCTCCATATAGATAACTATACCACGGTGACAGTCAGTTGGAGGAATGGGGCAGGTGGTAGACTATAGAAGACAGGACAGGATGGGACAGAACAGCTGCCTGATTTCAGAAGGCTGTCCTCCAAGAAGAATCAAGTTTCCTCTGCTTAGCTCCAAAGGTCAGAATTAGGGCCTGTGAGTGGAAGTTACAGAGAGGCCCTCGGGATAAGGCTTCTCTAGCAATCAGTAGTCTCACTGGGATGGCCTTCCTCATGAGAAGTGAGTTCCCTGTCCCTGGAGGTACAATTGTCAGAGATGATATAGGAGGGGACTCATTCTTCAAATAGGAGGTTGACAAGATGACTTTTGAGCTCCTTTCCAATCCCTCCTATACCTTGTATAAGAATTTTACTACCACATCCAATTCCTTATAATCTGTGCCTCTGAAGAAACTATCATGTCTTCTTAGCAATTATTAGCATATCCTTCAGTCTACATAATTTCTCTAAACCCTCACTGTAAGCATTGGGGAAAAGAATGGTTTGTTGTTTTGAAGATACTGCCGTTCCAAATCCCTTTTTCATGCCTTATTCTGAGTTCAAAAGAAGACATCAGCTGGCTTGGTTAGGTTTGTTGGTTTTTCTTTTTAATTTCTCCTGAATACAATTTTGTTAGGGAGATGGAGAAAGTAGGGCACATTACATAAATGGCATCAATGCAATTCAGGTTTTAAAGGGTTTTTTTTTTCATTATCAAGTTAAACATGCACAAAAGCTGAAGGCAGAAGTATCAGCAGGAATTCATTTATTGAAATACAAAAGGAAATATTCCAGGCATAAATACGTGCTAATGTGTTCTGACTAATCAGCTGGCTACTTAGGAGTCATTTTCACTCAGATGTTCTCCTTGCTTTGTATAAAGCCATCAGTGATCAGACCCAATTAAACACTGAGATTATATGCACATACAGTAGGAAGGGTAAAAAGAGAGAAGGAGATGTATGCCCCATATGGCCTGAGTTACAAGGGGGAATCTCTTTTTTTTTTTTCTGCTTTGACTCTGCACTCTAATTGATCTAAGCCAATTATGTATCTTGTCATTTTAAGTTTGAATCATGTATTGAGAGTTGGAGAGGACCTTTGGGGTCACTTGGTCCAGCCTCTTCTCATTTTACCAATGAGCCCAGAGAAGAAAAATAACTTAATCATATAAGTAGTAAGCAGCAAGGTTGGAATTGGAACTTACATTCTTGGAATCCAAAGGCAATACTCTTTCCACAGTGCCATGCTGCTCCCTTAATAAAGTATAAGCTGACGATAGCTTTTATAAGGACCATGCCCCACCCCCTTTCCTAAGTGTTTATGTGCAACATGAACCATAACCCCAGGACAACAACACATCCCCAAAGTCATCCCCTACCTTAGGAGTCCCCTTGTAGACACCATAGTATTTCACTGGCATTACATTTGCTTCTTTTTGGGGGGAGTGGGGCAAGGCAGGGTTCCTTCCCTTTCACTGGCCACATCTGATACCCCTTTCCCACATTCCATTTCCCCACCTCCCAGGAAGCAACAGGACACCCTCTCTTGGGGTGGACAGGCAGAGTGTCTTAAAAGGAGATTTACTCTAAAGCATTTGTTGAAAATAACAGAACCAGAAAGTCTTGGTTGGTATTCACATGTACAGAAGTCTCAAGAAGTGAGCCACTGGCATTTTTCTTGGCCCCATTCTACTCTTTTTATCAGTGACTTGTATGTTGGCCTCGATCATGTATGTCTAGTAAACTTGTGAGTGACACAAAGCTAAGAAAGATGCTAAATGACATGTATCTGGATCCTAAAAGATCTATCCAGTTAGAACAGTGGGCTGAACTGGAGGAAGTAGAATTGTTTAGAGAGAGATGTTATGTCCTATGCTTGGGTTCCAAAAGTCACTTGTATAGGATAAAGGAGACCATAGCTGATATCAAAAGAAGCTTGCTGCTTTTTAGTGGATCATACAGTTCACTCCAGTATCTTTGCCAAGAAAACCTCAAATAGGGTCACTAAGAGTCAGACACGACTGAAACTACTCAACAATAACAACAAGACAGTTTTAGGTGAATCAATTATATGACATGACAGCCAAAAAAAACCTAATGTAAACTTAGGCTGCATTGATAGAGGGGTAATGCCCAGAATAAGGGAGCTGGGAATCAGGCTGACCTCTGAGGCCCTCCTTGCTCTGAACATCTCGAAATGAAAGGCTGGATGACCAACTGTTGGTGTTGTAGAGCGTATGCTAGGTGGTATCTGAATCCTGAGGTGGTGCCAATTCTGAGAATCTATGGTCCTATGGACACATAGCAAGGAGAAAGAGAGAGAAAGAACAGATGAAAAGAGGGAATGAGTCAAACCACCAGCTAGAGTTGGGAATGTGAAATTCCTTTCCCTCCTTCTTTCCTGCTGACTGGTTATCTTCCGTCAGACCTTATCCTCAATATTAGCTTAGTTTAGCTGTCTTGATATGGATTAGACTGGCTAGGCCTTGACTCTCCCAACCACGTGTACCAGGTACCGGTATCCAGTGGATTGGCCCCATACTTCCATACTCCTCCTCTGAGCATGCCCCCCACGATTCTGTGCTTATACCCTTCCATTGCCCCTATATACACCAGTAATGTTCCCAAAGTCCCCCTTTTATTTGATTACAGTCCATTAGACTGTAAGTTCCTTTAGGGCAAAGACTGTCTTTTGCCTATTTTTTTATCCACCTAACACAGTGCCTGGCACATTTGTTGTTTAGTCATTTTTCAATCACGTCTGACCCCATTTGGAATTTCTGTGGCAAAGACACTGGAGTGGTTTGCCATTTCCTTCTGCAGCTCATTTTACAGATGAGGAAACTGAGGTAAACAAGGTTAAGTGACTTGCTCAAGATCACACAGCTGTTAGGTGTCTGAGGCTGGATTTAGAGAAAGAAGAGTCTTCCTGACTCCAGGCCCAGCACTCCATCTGCTAGGCCACAGAGCTGCCTGGTACATAGGTGCTTAATAAATGTGCATTGAATTGAATTGAAATGAATTTAAATTGTTCACCCTCTCCACTCCAAAACTTTGAATGGCTCCCCATTGTCTGGCTACAGAATCAAGTCCAGACTCCTTAGCTTGGAATGCAAGGTTCTCTTCTGTCTAGCCCCAATCTGTCCTTGCAACCTCACCACTCACTACTCTCCCACACAAGCCTTCCCAGACAAAATTAATCTTACTACCCTACAAACACACACTTTGTACTTTCAGGACATATTCCAGATCACAGAAAGATGAGAGAAAAGCATTTTATAAAAGCTGGAGAAAGCTGAGGTATTGTTATTCTTATCTTTCCCCATCCACCCACACTTGCCTTCCCAAAGGGCTCTCCAAGTCCTACACATTCTCCAAGGCCCAGCCTCTCCTGATCACTGTCTACATGGGCTATCCCTCCTCTGACCTCCAGTCATACTTACTGGTCCATGCTACTTACTGCTTGTCACACACTGTTTATTATTATCTAGTATTTCATGACTCTGTCTTCCCTCCTCACTAGACTCTGAACTCCATGAGAGTCACTGAACCCAGATGGCTCCAGAGGAGAAAGTGAGCCTGGTGACTTTGCACAGCTGTCCCTCACTTAAATCCAATTCACTTGCATGCCATGACGTCACCTTCCTGATGTCACGGTCCCCTTCGAGAACAAAGAACAAACAGCAGAAGCAGCAACCATGAGAGCAGGGATGTCTTTAAGTCATTTCTATGTCCCCCTGTGCCTGGCATATTGATAATGTGCTATGACTGCCTTGATGACGGCCTTGCACATAGTAGGTGCTCAATAAAGATTTCTAGATTGGCTGTGCCCCACAAGTACTTTACTTACACCCAAGGAGTAAGCCAGTCCCAGGTAGGTCTTGAATATGACTAGCAATGAACAGTAAAAGCATCCAGATTTCCCAATTTCAAGACAAAACAAAACAAAACAAAACAAAACAAAACAAAATGAAACACCTCCTCTTGAATGACCCAGATTGGCTGTGGGATGGTTCTACGTTCCCCAGACATCATGCCCTTCTATGTTTCTCTGCTTCTCTTGGAAAAGGCGTGCTCAGGTCTTCAATAATTTCATCTTACTGTTCATTACTGGAGGTGAGCATCTTGCCTCCAGCAAAGAAAAAAAAATGACCTACTTTGTTGAGGCAAAGCTTTTAATTGCCCATGAGTCAAAACTGTACAAACCCTGTCACCGAAAAGCTGGAGCACAATTTCCTTCCTAAGCCCTGTCTCTGCTCTGAGGGTACTTCAAAGTCATTGGTAACTTTCTCAGTCTTAAGAGCTCTGAGCTGAGGTTTTGGTTTTTATTTTTTTTTTTTTGGCTTTTTTTTTTAATCATCACTTTTTCCCCCTTGTTTCAGAAACGGGAAGGAATCCTCCAGTCTCGGCAAATCCAAGAGGAAATAACCGGTAACACTGAGTATGTCAACACCATTGTTGCCAGAAGTTCTGTAATGGAACACAGATGTTTCTCAGAAATCCATCCATTTGCTGATATTTAGCTTTCATTTATTGGGGTTCCACGAGGGATTACACTTCAGCCAATGATTATAGCTTAGCCTTTTGCATGCATTCAAAACATGCCTTTCAATACCAAAGGCACAGAGTTGGGTGGAGAATGGGAATTAACAGTGATTTGGAATAGGCTCATTTTGTGGCACTGCAGGAAAAATATACCCAGAAAACCCAAACCAGCATGAAATCTTCATGCCATAAACATGGAATTGAATTAAGATTTTTAACCTTCAAAAACCATATTTTTCCATTTTCTGAAGCTAATTTATTTGGTCAAATTCCATGACTTAAAAAAAATGGGGAGAAAAAAAAAGCTTTTAAAAATCTAAACGTTTTCATTTGCCTAGAAGCAGCATTTGGAAGCTAAATTATCCCTAGCATGCCTAACATGAAGTTTTCCTGGGTTAAATAAGAGAAGAGGGAAAAAAGGAGGCAGTGTGAATTGGAAAGAACCTTGGACTAAGGAATCAAGAGACCCTGTGTGACCATGTCCCTTCTCCTAACCAGAGAATTAAAGACAAAGGGAACCATAGAGTTTAGAGCTAGAATTCAGCAG
Organism: Vombatus ursinus; assembly: GCF_900497805.2. Classification (NCBI taxonomy): domain Eukaryota; kingdom Metazoa; phylum Chordata; class Mammalia; order Diprotodontia; family Vombatidae; genus Vombatus; species Vombatus ursinus. The sequence goes on along the minus strand of NW_020949548.1, from coordinate 10,743,753 downwards.
TGGAAAAGAGTGCTGGGTTGGAAGTCAGAGGACCTGGGTTCAAATCCTTGTCTTTTCTCTTAGTACCCATGAAAATTTGGGAAAGTCATTTTTTTGTCTCTGGGCCTCAGTTTTTTCAACTGTAAAATGAAGAGATTTGAGTAGATGGCTTCTAAGGTCTCTTCTAGCTTTGGAATGATGCTTCTAATGTCAGAAGACCCTCTTCAACCTGGGTTGTATTTTTGGAACCTGGAATCTAGTATGAATAGGGTCTTTCTCTCTAAGTGTTTGCATTATTCAAATTCACACAGAATACATGTTTCCATTGGTCTGGAACCAATTACCACATTGTACATAATTATAAGTTTGAATAGTATGGATTTAACTATATGAGACCACTTCAAGGGATTCAGTATTTGTACTAATTGGGACCTAACTGTACTAGGGACTCCTTTCAGATATGGGTTGGTGTTAGGTAACCATTTCAATTCTAAAATCTTGCAATTCGATGGTTTTGCTTAAAAAGCATGAAGTGGCTTTTGAGTCCTAAAAGCTGACATATTCATATAGATAGCACTCTAAGGTTTGCAAAGTGCTTTAATGTATATCATTATTTCATTTGAACCTTCCAACAGACCTGTGAGGGGGATGCTATTTGCCCCATTTTTACAGCTGAGGCCCAGAGAGACGGAGTGACTCTCCTGTGGTCACAGAACTAGTGAGTGTCAGAAGTGGGATTGTCAGAGGTGGTCTTTCTGAGTCACGTGCTCAGCCGTCCTTGCTATGCTGCCCCTGTAAAAGGGCCTCTCAGCCCTGCTGCTCAGGACTCTGTTGTGCCAACCCCAGGCAACTCTTTGGAGAGGGAAAGGAGGGAGCACACACACACACACATTTCCCATAATTGCAGCCTCCCTCATAAAGCTCAGTGTCAAGAGGCTTTTTGAGTTCTTCCAACAAAAGAAAGGCTTCTAATCAACCGAGGTCAGGGCCAGGGGTGGGGATTAAGCTAGTCAACTGAAGATGCCCTAGAAGTTTCTCTTGATGACCAAAGAAAGCCAGTCCAAAGCGGATGAGAAGCATGTCATTCTCTCTCTTTTTCATTTTTCCACAGGGCTCTATCGGGAAGGCATGGTAAGTCTCACAGGAGTGATATCTCTGGCTTGAGGCTGCCAAGAGCACTCTGGTTAATTCTGCAACAGTCGGGCAGTTTGCATGCCACTGGGAGGGACAGGCCACACTGCAGCTGCCTGGGCACATGTGTCCTCCACAAGGGGTGGCCGCTCCCAAGGGGGTCCCTTCGAGGATGCTCTCTCTGCCTGACATCTGGGACTGTGCCAGCCTTTCTAGAAGTCCCTGGAAGGCTGCAGGCTACTTTTCTGAAGTTCTGCTCTGTTCACTTGCCAGGGGGCATTTCCCCCTGCACTTTAAAGGAGAGGGAGGAAAAGGAAAGAGGTGATAGAAGGCATTGGTGGAGGTCCCTGATTCGAGGCAGACGGCCCACTTTATAGGCTTGGGCTGTCCTCATCCCATCCCAGTGCCTCAATTTGCTCTGATCAGGGTCTGTTTGCCCACCCACCATGCTTCCCTGCCTCCCCTAGTCAGTTGCTTTTCTTCTCCTGTTAGTGCTGTTTAACTAGCTGGCTCATGCCTCTGACAATGCCTTGTAAGCGTAGGCTGATGTCCCCTACCAACACCCTAAAGAAGCCCTGTCATGTAGTAGAAAGATGCTGAACTTCTGACTGTGACGTCTTGACCCTACTCAAGAATCTTCAATGATTCCTCATTGTCTTTGGTTTGAAACACAGCTTGGTAACTGAAGTCCTGTGCAATCTGACTCCACGCTCATTTCACATTCTTCCCCTTCATGGTCTTTACCATGCACCCAATTCAGATTGACGAGTAGGACAATCTGTTCCCCCCTCAAGGAGCTTACAGTCTTTTTGGAAGACACAACATATACACAGAGGAGAGAGAGAGGAATAACAATTAGGGGGCCAGAGGAAGAGGTACCTGAACTGAGCTCAGAAGGGGCTCAATGAAACTGGAATATACTCCCTTCTTACCTCCTTCCTCCACTTTTAAAATGGCTTTCTTCCGAGCTCAGCTCAGATACCACTTCCTATGTCATGACTTTCCTAAATCCCCCTAATTGTTCATTCTCTCTCTCTGTCTCTCTTTCTTTCACTCTCTCTCTGTCTCTGTCTCTCTTTCTCTCTCTCTCTGTCTCTCCCTCCCTCTCTCTCTCTCTGTCCCTCTTTCACTCTGTCTCTGTGTGTGTGTGTGTCTCTCTCTCCCTCTCTCTCTCTCCTCACTACCTCACTAATCATGTATGTACTTATCTGTGTACACCTTGTGTCCTCCAAATAGAATGTAAGCTTCTTGAGGGCAGGAACTATTCTTTCTCTTTTTCTTCGTACTCTCAGCACCCAGCACATAGTAGGTACCTTAATATTATCTTGTTGATGACAATAATAATATTAATATATTAATTACATTAATATTATTATTATATCTTGGTGAATGGGGTTAAAGATCTGTAATCAACTCCCATGTGATCATGGATTTCATGTGCCTAGATATCCAACAAGTTCCCCCTCCTGCTTCTCTACGAGTGGAAAATTGTAAGTGAACTCATCTGGTATAGCCAGAGAGGCAGCATTCAGTTGCATCTGATCACAGCAGCATCAGTTACTCCCAGTTCTGGTACACACATTGTGTGTGGGCTGTGGAGCAAGCAGCATGACATGGCCTACACAGATCCCTGTAAACACCAGCACTCGTCACAATGATCATGGCAGGAGAGGAGACGCAGGATGAAACAACCAGGGTCCCAGGGCTGCACCAGGCCTCCTGCTCTCAGGGCCTGCACTTCACTGCCCCCATTCTCACCATAGACTTTCTCATTCCCAAGTAGAAGTCAAGTCAATATAAAATATGCCAGCAGCTATCCCTTAGTAGCTGACTTCTTTAGTACCCTGGTGGATTCACCAGCACACATCAGCCACCTCTTATTTCAGATATACAGGCAGACTCATCAGAGGAGTCAGGAGTGCCCAAGGGAGATCTTCCATGGGCAATGCTGGGCACTACCACTTACACATACTCTCTGTTCCACCTCCATGCCCCACAATACCCTTACTGTTTTTGATATGTTGACAATGGGCAAGTGACATCAGAAACCTGTTTTCCTCTTCCCTAAAATGGGAATACCAATATTTAACACTATGCTAGCTCAGAGGGCGGTTGTGAAGGAAATGCTTTGTGAGCTGCTGAGCCCTATAGAAACGGTAGTTCTTACATGGAATAGAGCGTCAACAGAGCTGATGGTTTGAGTATTTCTCTGTCTTTCAGAGCGTGATGCCTTCGACACCTTGTTTGACCATGCTCCCGACAAGCTCAATGTGGTGAAAAAGGTGGGAAGATGTTTTCATTGAAATACAAATAAATAGGAGGCAGCTAGATGGTGCAGTGGACAGAGCACAGGCCCTGGATTCAGGAAGTCCTGAATTCAAATCTGGCCTCAGACACTTGATACTTACTAGCTGTGTGACCCTGGGCAAGTCACTTCACCCCATTGCCTCACCAAAATAAATAAATAACTAAAAATACAAATAAGTAAATAGCCAGAGGAGATGGGATAGTAGGGAGATGGGAAAAATACATTTACTGAGGGTCCCAAGTCCCATTGTTGTGGAAAACACAACCCTATGGTGCTTGGGATGACAAAACTGCTGTTGTGTTGTTGTTTAGTCCTATAAGACTCTTCGTGACCCTATTTGGGGCTTTCTTTGCAAAGATACTGGAGTGGTTTTGCCATTTCCTTCTCCAGCTCATTTTACAGAAGAGGAAACTGAGGCCAACAGGGTTACGTGACTTACCCAAGGTCACACAGCTAGTAAGTGTCTAAGGCTGGATTTGAACTCAGTTCTTCCTGACTCCAGGCCCAGTGCTCTACCCACTGCACCACCTAGCTGCCCTGAGAGAGAGTCCCCTAACAGTCAGCCTCACGAGCACAGACATGGATTTTTTTTTTCCCTTGAAGTTGCAAAGCCAGTTCAGTGACACAAACCTGTAACCCACAGCTAAGGCTGACTTTCCGGAGTGCCTGTTTCTTTGCAAGAACAATGGTTCTTTGAAACTGCTCCCAGCCCTCCTCTTCTCCTCTTTGAGGCCACCAGGGTTACTCTCCACACTCTTTCTTGGGTGTAGAGGAAAGAAAGCCAAGAATGTCATGCCCCTGCCTCCCTGGCCTGGGCAGTACCCTGCCCTCTTCCTACAAACTGCCGTTCTACTCAGCACACACCCTCACCGCATACTAATTCCTGTGCCAAGCAAGAACACAAGGAAGGAGAGGGCTGTGGAGACGTAAGGTGGTGCCATGGCGTGAGAGCTGGGCATGAAGTCAGAATGCATTGGTTCAGACCTTGGTTCTGGTATTGACTGTGTGACCTCGGGCAAGTGACCTTACCTCTCTAAGACTTGAGCTGTTCCTTCATCTGTTCTATGGAGATGATGCTTTGATTACCCACCTCATGGGGTTGTTGGAAGGAAAGCACTATTTGAAAGCATGAGTTTTTAATCTGGGATCCCTAAACTTGGCTTTATTATTTTTTCAAATACTTGGATAACTATTTCCATATAATTGCTTACTGTTGTAATCCTAGGTGTTTTATTTTATTTTATCTCATGCATATAAAAACATTCTGAGCAAAGGGTCCATAGATTTTGCCAGCCCACCAAAGGGGACCACAGCACAAAGAGTTTCAGAAACCATGCTGTAAAGATAACAGTGCGACAGTAGATAGAGGCTTGGAGTTGGAATCCTGCCTCATATATGTCCTGGATATTTGGTCCCGGGCAAGTCATCTAAATTCTCTCAGCCCCAGTTTCCCTCATTTATAAAATGAAGATAATAATAGTAATAGTAATAAATAATAATAATAGTAATAATAATAATCTCAAAGGATTGTTATAAGGGTCAAATGATATAACATGTGGAAAGCGCTTTGCAAATCTTCAATAGCTATTATTATTAGACTGTAAAGCAATATGGAGGCCACTTAGGTGGTGTAGTGGATAGACTCCTGGGCCTGGTCATCTTCCTTAATTCAAATCTGGCCTCAGACACTAACTTACTAGCTGTGTGACCCTAGGCAAGTCACTTAACCTTGTTTACCTCAGTTTCCTCAACTATAAAATGAGCTGGAGAGAGAAATGGCAAACCACTATAGTATCTTTGCCAAGAAAACCCCAAATGGGGTCATGAAGAGTTGTATGTGACTGAAAACAACTGAACAAGAACAAAAGGGAAATGGCAGAGCCAGCTCTAAGAGAGTTGATTGTTAAATTCTAGGCCAGCTAAATGGTACAGTGGATAGAGTGCTGGGCCTAGAGTCAGAAAGACTCATTTTTGTGAGTTCAAATCTGGCCTTAGACATTTACTAGTTGTGTGACCCTGGGCAAGTCACTTTACCCTGTTTGCCTCAATTTCCTCATCTGGAGAAGGAAATGGTAAGCCATTCCAGTATCATTGCTAAGAAAACCCCAAATGGGGTCACCAAGAGTCAGACAGGACTTAAAAACAACTGAAATCAAGGTGTCCAGAGGAGAGCAATTAATATGGTGAAAGGCCTTTTGAGTCCATGTCATCAACAGTTGAAAGGCACTAGACATGTTTAGGCTGAAGAAGACTCAGGGGGCCCTTGGTAGTTGTCTTTAAGTGTTTGAAAGGCTAAAATCACATGGAGAGAATACATTTTTTCCATTTGGCCCCGGAAAGCGAAACAAACATGGCTAAGAGCTCTAAGCGAATGAATGCATTCCAACAAGAGCCCCAAGTGGACATTATAAACAGATTTAGATTTGATCACACACACGCACATACATATACATACACATACACCCACACGCATGCTTCCTAACACGTAGAGCTGTCCCAAAGTGCACTCGGCTGCCTAGAGAAGCAATGGGTTTTCCCTCCTGGGAGGTCTTTGAGCAGAGGCTGGAGAACTGTTAGTCATAGTAGAGATTCCCTTCCCGTGTAGGTTAGACCAGATGAGTGCCGAGGTCCCTTCTGACTCTCAAAGTCTACTATTCCTGGCCCTCAGCACTATACGTGTGGCTCACCCATGAGGCACTGGGATTGGTGACCACTGGAGTGTACCCTTTGGCCACTCCTCTTCCCTGAGCACCCACATGGAGCAGGCAAGCTGGGGAACATCCTATTCCCAGGCAAATGGGCCATCGCCCCAACCTCACACCTCAAACAATAGCCCCAGATTCTTTCTTCCTTCCACCAGAAGCATGGTGAGAAGAGGCTTTCAAATAAACATGCAGTGATCTCAGCTTTTCAGAGAGCTTTCTTCCCAAGTGCCCTTTGGTAGGTAGGACTGGTATCATCTCCATTCTTCAGTGAGGAACCTGACACAGTCCAGAGGGCTTTAAATGGCTTGCCCAAAGTTATTCAGCTAGTAAAGAGATGAATTGAGATTTAAGCCCAGTCTTCTACCAAATCCAACGGTTTTTCTGGTGCCTGATTTACTGTTTTTTTTTAGACGCTCATCACCTTTGTGAACAAGCACCTGAATAAGTTGAACTTGGAAGTCACAGAACTGGAAACCCAGGTAGGTCACCAGCCGGGGGCCAAGCCAAACAAGTGAAGGGGGAAATGATGACTACTGGGGCCAGGTTGGACCAGCAGTGTCAAGAGAGCCTAGAAGAGTGCCAGGCTGAATCAGAGGTGACGTGAAAGCTGTAGAGGGCATGGGACAGACCAATGACATCTCTGAGCTAGGTACAGGGAAGGCAGGGAAAGCTGTGCCCATGATGATATAGTTGCTGCAGAGGGGTGAAGGCCAGCCTGTATCAATGATGACATCATAGCCGCAGAGGGCAGAATCAGACCAGTGAAGACATAGGAGCTGTGGGTGGGACCACAGTAAGCCAATGACATCATAGGAGCCTGAGATGAGGCCAGATCAGCTCTTATAAAGGGCTTGGAGAGAGAATGGTGAGCAGGCAGGCCAATGAAGACACGAGACTGATGGGCTAGAGATGGGCTGGGCCAATGAAGATAGGAACCTATCTTCTATTATGCGTTCTTTTGGAAGCTCTTAGCTGCTCTCTTAAACCTAAAACCATCAGGCCATTGGGAGTCTCTACCCATCCCCTGAGGAGGTCTTTCTGAGTTGACTTAAAAGCTCTATAGTAGGAAGTCAGCTGTGTGGGAGGTCAGCTCAGCTCGAATGTGGAAAGCATGCATGGATGGTGCACACACCCCCTTCCACTTAGCTGAGTGTCTCGTAGGCTACAGAACGGAAAACATTTTCAGGATGTGAGAGAGTGCCTATGGGCATTTCCTAAACGCTTTGCCAACTTCTGAGTTTCTGTAATTAATGAGGGTTCTTTAGGTATTTTTTTAAGTTAATTTAGAGGAGGGAGATGCGTGGGGGAGGGCACGGAAGAGGATGGTGGTGATGTCCTTTGGCAAAAGCGGGTTTGGCTGTTCCAGCGTGTTGTCTTTGGCCTGTACTCTCCCTCATCACTACCAGCGCAATGAGGGGGGAGAGAAGAAGAGGGAAGCCCGGCTCAGAGTACGGCTGCTGTTGAGAGCGAGGGGCCTGAGGGAAAAGGAGTGTAGTCACAACGAAAAGAGCGCTGAGTGGATGTGAAATCTAAAGACTTCAGTAGCTCGGTGGTGCTGCGTGACTCAGGAGAGCCACATAACCCTCTCTGGGCTTGCTTCTGTTTCTTAATTTCTAAAATGGGAATAATACCTATCCTGCCTTCCTCAAGAGGTGGCTGTGAAGATCAGAGGAGATAGTCCATGTTTTTTAGCAACTGGATTGGAAGTTACAAAGACTTGGTTTACAAACTTCCTGATAACCAGAGCTGCTTTTTGCAAAGTAGTGAGTTCTCTATCACTGGAAATCTTCAAGCAAAGAATGAATTTACTTTGAACATATTTTGTTTATGTATGGGCATATTGTTTCACCCAGTAGATTGTAAGCTCCTTGAGGCTAGAGACTTGTTTCAATTTTGTCTTTCTGTCAGTCAATCAACAAGCATTTTAAAGCACCTACTATGTTCCAGGTGCTAGAAATTTGAGTACAAAGAATGAAATAATCCCTGCTCCCAAGAAGTTTACATTCTAATGGGATAGACAAGTACATATTTAAGCATAAATATAGAGGGAATAACTGCAAATAAATACAAAGTAATTAGGTACATCACAGTTTGAGAGGAAGGCTGTTCACATTCAGGGGATTAAGAAAGACTTCATGCCCAAGATGGTGCTTAAGCTGCATGTTAAAGGAAGAGGGGGGCCTCTGTGAGGTGGAGGGAGAAGGGAGAGCATTGAGGGCGTGGGGCCCACCAGTGCAAAGTGGAGACTGGAGATGGAGTGTCATGGGTGAGGAACAGAGAGACCAGTTTGGCTGAATTATAGAATGCAAGAGTCATTCCACTGCGACTGAAAAGATAGGTTGTGCAGCAACCTAAAAGCTAAAAAGAGTTTGTATTTTATTCTGGAGGCAATAGGAAGCCATTTGATGAAGGTGGTTGAGTAAAGGAGTCACATGGTCAGATCTATGCGTAAGGAAAAGTATTTTGGCAACAGGATGGACTGGTGTGGTGAGAGACTTGAGGCAGAAGACCAATTAGGAGGCTGTCGCAATAACCTAGGTGAGAGGAGATGAGGGCCTGAACTAAATAAATAAAACCCGTATCCCCCAGTGCCTGGCACCTAGTAGGCACTTAATACATGCTAAGTGATCAGTCCAGTCATAGAGGGAATTTGTGCTTCAGATCGGGGTTGGACAAGATGACCCCAGCTCTTGTAAATCTAAGACTCTGGGAATCGTGATATAAGTGCATTGTGTTATTAGAGTTAGATTCAGAAGAGCTGGGGATGCATTGTGCTCAGGCTTCTCTGCAGCAGACGGCTTGTATCTCCCTGACAGCTTGTAGGCCTTTTTGCTTTGGTGAGGTCACAGTTGAATAATTCTTTCCAGAGGAGCATTAATAATAAACATAAGAATCATGAGCTGGTGGTCGGTCATATTCTTTCCTCCAAGACAAGGCTGAGCTTGCCCTCTCTGAAGGCAGAAAGTATTCCCGCTACTCCCATTCCAACAGAATTAGTCACAAAACCATCCCACTTGCCAATTAACAAGCACATATACTAAGTGCCTGCCATGTGCCCAGCCCAAGCTAGGGGAATTATTCCTGCAATATGGATTGGATGCCTTTGCATAGCTATGTAATTCCCTTGGCAGCAGCTTTGCGTTCTATTGCTGAAAACGCACATCCCTACCTCCCTGAACATAGGACAAGCCCTTCTGTCTGAGGTGTGGTCCAACTTCCTTACTTAGAAAGCTCTTCCCCTGACCTTTCTTCTACCTATCCAAAGCCTATCCAGCGTGACCCAGTAGCTAGGACCCAGACTCAGGTAGACCTGGAATTCTTAAACTCTCTGTACTCCACTTTCCTCATCTATAAAATAAAGGACTTAGACGTGATGGCCTCTTAAAGTCCCTTCCAATTCTAAATATAACCTAGGATGCCTCAAGGCCCAGTGCAAATCCCCTCTCCTCCATTCAGCCTTACGGGTTCCCCCCAGCTGGAAGCAATCTGCCCTTCCTCAACACTTCTGTAGTACTTCCCTATAAGATTCATTTTTTGGTTTTCCTATATTTCTGTCACGTGATGTTAACTTTTTCATCAACTTTTTATGTGTATTGTCTCCCTATACTGTGAATTCCCCAGAGGCTCTTTACTCCTCCCAGTTATCAAAGAAATGTAATGGGCTGGGCTGCCTCTGGAAGGAACGGGGTCCCTCCTCCTCATTGGAGACCTTCAAGGGGACACATAGAATAGGAGGAAGGTTTGTTCAGATATGAGTTAGACTAGATGGTCCACATTTCTCATCTTTTCCACAAGCATAACATAAAAGACTCAGTCAAACATTCGACTAAAATCTAGAGAAACTATAACCAGAGCAGTCTTTGGATCTAGTTAGTAACTCTGTCCAAAAAAAAAAAAAAATCAAGAAAGTTTAGTGTGCCATGACCCGTTCTTGATGCCTAGAAACTCTGGTTGGTTGGATAATAGATTGAATTGACCCCTTCTCTTAACATCTTAATAATGTGTTCATTTCTTGATACTTACAAATTATCTCTTAATAATGTGTTAGTCTAGAATCTTACCAAGAAATATCAAGGTCGTAGAGTCTATCTAGTTTGATAGATTTCTCTTCCTAGAAAATCAAGACACATTTGCCTTTCTCTAATCCTGTGGCACCTCCCCATTCACCACAGTCTTTCAAAGATCATTGGGATTTTTCAACAATTTAGTTCATCTGGACCTGGTAACTTGAATTCATCAAGTCCATCTAGTCACTTTCTTATGATCTCCCTACTTAATTCCGTATTAGTCATTTTTCTCCAGTCCTTATTTTTAGCCCCCCCTTTTTTTTGCCAGCCTCATTGGCAGGAAAAAACCAAAAACAGAAGAAAACTAAGAGTTGTCATTCTATGTTCTTTGTCTTCCATTATCAGCATCCCGTTGAAGCAGCAGTCCCTATCTCTTTGATTTCTCTCTTCCCCTAATTTTGCTTTAAAAATCTTTTAGCTATGTGGAATTCCTCATCACCCTCAGCTCTTTGCGACTTGAATGGTTTCTAACTCCATTTGGCCTCTTCTGTACTTTTGTGTCCATTCTTAGTTGTCTAGACTTGATTCCATCTTTTGCATCCACCTTTTCAAAACCTACATTGATCCATAAATTTCTTGCCCTTTCAGTTTTCTTGGTTTTTGGAAAAATTTTACTTTTTGTCCCCATTCCTCCTGGAATGACTTCTCCAATAGCATTTTAGCCTGTGGGATCGTCCCTATCCTTTCCCTGAGTCCTCTAAAGTCTAGTTTCCTAAGTAGTGTTGGCAGCTACTTTCCCAAGCAGACTATGCCTTGCTTTTCCCTCTATCCCTATCACACATTTTAAAATGAGAGGGTCACTTCCTGCTAGGTTCCCATAATTTTTGCTTTAACAACTGAAGTGCCTTCTTGTTGGGCAGAATAGGAATTTCCCTTATCACGTCCGTCATTTTTTGAAAAATAAAATCCTAAGGTCATAGATTCAGAGCTGGAAAGAATCTTGGGGGCTGTCTAGTTCAAACCACCAACCAACCCAATCGAGGAAACTAAGACCCAAGGAAGTTAAGTGACTTGCCCAACGTCATTGAGTCAAGCCAAGAAATTATTAGCTGCAGAGCTCAAGAGCTCCAGCACAGTCTGCAAACACATATAAGAAGAATTGTTTATGGTAACACCTAGTTCTAGGTTGCAAAGCCCTATGTTGGATGCTCAGGAAGATGCAAAGACAAATGATGTAGTGTCTACCTTCAGGGAGCTTATAGCCTTATAGGGTGATAGGACTGACTTTCAGCTTAGCTAAATCTAGTATCATCGTCTAGTTTTGTTTTTTTTGTGTTTGTTTTCGTTTCTGTTTTTTTGCTCGTCTTCTTTTTCCTTGGTTCTCTCCTTTCAAATGTTAAGTGGGAGGCATTTTACCAAGGCAATTTGAAGAAGCTAGTTTTATGCTCATTGGGGTGAAAAATACACAGATTGCCTGAGACGTGCTCTGTCCCTCCTGCGGATGGTCCGTCTAGACACAGGAGGCCCCTCAGGAACATCTTCTATTAAGAAAACTTTTGTGAGCCTTCATGCTCTGCGCCGTGTCTTTTTTCAGATTTCTAGATATATAAGCAAAAGCCATCTTCTCATTGCTTTGTTGGAAATGAAGATAGAGGTTATTCTAGTACCCCCTTCCACCCTGTGAAGGAATTTCTGTCTACAACATCCTGGCACGTTTTCTCACATTCAGCCCTTGCTTTGATGCTCACCCTAGCCAAGAACACTTTTATGAGGTGTACCCCGGGGGCACAGCATCTCCTCAGGGCGGGTTGCTTAGCTGAGTTCTTGCAGTGTGTTCCTTTTCACAGTGGAGCCCTTGGTTGCCAGGGCTGGCTCTCTTTTGAGTCTAAGCCGGCTTTCTTCTTTGCTTCCAGAGGGTCTTGCTTCTAGAATGTTCTTCCTACCCAAGGGACAACTGCCTCTCGGTATCCATGTCAATTTGAAGTATACTCCTGCTACCATCTCCATCGAAGGGATTCAAAGGGCTGCTGTGGGGAAGGGAGGTGGGGGGCAGGGAGAAGAGGCACACACACACACACACACACACACACACACACACACACGCGCGCGCGCGCGCACACACACGAGTTCCCTCCATTAGCAGCTCCTGGCCTACACTCACCAAACTCCCAAACTCTCTCTAGGGTTTACCTATTAGAAGTCTCTAGGACTGTGACCCATTTTCAGCCCAGCTAATATCAGAAAAAGGTATTCACACTTCATAAAAGGACCATTGAATGTTAAAACTTTGTTAATACACTGATATTTCATTATCTACTCTTTGCTTTCTGTAACAATATCAGCTATGGAATCAAGGGAAACAAATTCCCCTAAGTGGTGCAATGGTTAGAGTGTTGGGCCTGGAGTCCAGAAGACCCAACTTCAACTCTAGCTTCAGACACTGAGCAAATAATTTACCTTCTCTCAGCCTCAGTTCCCTCATCTGTAAAATGGGAATAATAGCACTTGCCTCCCAGGATTGTTGTGAAGATCAAATGATATAATAGTTGTGAAGCACTTTGCAAACCTTCAAGTGTTTATTAGTTTTTATTATTATTGTCATTGTGACACAGTGGATAGAGTGCTGGGCCTGGCATCAGGAAGAACTGAGTTCAAATTCTGCTTCAGACACTCCCTGTGGGACCCTGGGCAGATAACTTTACCTGTGTGCCTCAGTTTCCTCATCTGTGAAATAGGGATGATAATAATAGCACCTACTTTTTGTGAGGATCAAATGATATAATTGTAAAGTGCTTGGCACATAGGAAGTGCTATGTAAATGTTAGTTATTATTTTTATTATTTACTTTATTGTTTATTATTATTTTTAATATTTTATTATTATTATTATTATTACCTCCCAGGTGGTTGTGAGGACCAAATGAGATAATAATAATTGAAAAGTGATTAGTATAGTGCTTGGCACATAGTAAGGGCTGTATAAATGTTAGTTATTGTTATTATTGTGGTACAGTGGAGAGATCACTGGGCCTGGAGTCAGGAAGACCTGAGTTCAGGTCTGACCTCAGACACCTCCTAGCTGTGTCACCCTGGGCAAGTCACTTAACCTCTGTTTGCCTCGGTTTCCTCATCTTTCAAATGGGGATAATAGTAGCATCTACCTCCCATGGTTATTGGGAGTACCAAATGAGATAATTAGTGTAAAGCACTTAGCACAGTGCCTGGCGCATAGTAAAAACTATATAAATGTTAGCTATTATTATTGTTGTTGTTATTATTATTATCATTAGAGAGACAAGGCACTAACCAGAGGCAAAAGAGTTGTGTTCAAATCTCAGCTGGGATATTTTCTAGCTGTGACCTTGGAAAAGGCATTTCTATTCTCCAGGTCTCTGTTTCCTTGTCTGTAAAATGGGGTTCATGATCTTCGTAGCTCTCAGGGTAATTGTGAGAAATGAGTGACATGACATTTCTTACAGTACTTTGTGACCACAAAGCACCCTACGTATTATAAGCCTGTCGTCTTGGTCAGGCCCATTCTTCCTGCCTAGGAAGAACTCCTAGAAGGCCTAATTCTCACAAGTCATAGGAGACCAGGTCTAGTTAACAATCTCCTCACCATTCCTCCCTACTGGCATGTACACCCACGAATGTAAGAAGGACCCAAACTTCTCTCTTCCTCCTTCTCTTTCTCTCTCTCTCCTCTCCTTCTTTGCCTGCCCCCCTCCCATACGCAGACTGAATTCTGATAGTGAACTGACTAGTCACCCATGCCATTCCTTCTAATGAACCACTGAATTGAAACGTTTAACTCTGTACCAACACCCTCACCCTTAACACAAACATTCTATGCTCCACTAACTCGCTCTGCAAACTTCGCCATCACCAGCCAGTTTCTGCCTACTTCAAGGTCAACATTAATCCTGAGGCTACTTCCTGATGTCCATAAATAGAGAATGATTCCCCCCCTCAATTCAAACACACAGCTGTTCCTCCTTGCCCAGCATTCTCCACCTCTAACTATAGAAAAGGGTCTTATCATTAGTGTCATCATTATTATCATTAGGCTTGCTTGTTTGTGGGCCCAACCAGGAGTCACTGTGTGCGTGCAAGCCCAAGTACAGTCAAAATGCCCACTTGTTTTTTCGTTTCGTTTTTTTCTCCCCAGTTTGCAGATGGAGTATACTTGGTGCTGCTCATGGGCCTCTTGGAGGGCTACTTTGTGCCTCTACACAGCTTCTTCCTGACCCCGGAGAGCTTTGAGCAGAAGGTACTTGGGTTCTCCATTTTTACCAGTGCCCAGGGTAGCTCCTCTGACCCTGTAGGTGCCTTGTCTGGATTAAGAGGAATATGGAGGACTCTGGCCAAGGTACAGGGTGTTGTTGCCTCCCTTCTGTTGAACCCCTCACTTCCAGAGAAGGGAAAAATGGCTGGAGACCTTGCAGAATACCCAGGTTCCCCCTATGCTTACCTACACAGTTCCCAGCCTTGTACAGTAGAGCAGATTCAGCCCAACGGGCAGCCAATGAGAGCTCTGAGAAGTTCCACTTAAGGGAAGTATAATTGGATACTGCTGCTCAGTCCACGTAAATACCCCTGCCCACCTTGCCTTGGACTTCTAAGCCCAGAGACCTCCCCAGGCTGGAAGGCCTTCAAGTGTTAGCCTGGTCATGACTAGACCATGTCATCTGACGAGCACGCCAGCTGAGCCCCCAAGCTTTCCAGCCACAGAAATACACACTAGGAAAGCAGGTAGCATTTCATGTGAGAGCAGCACATCACCCACCCTGAAGAAATTATGGATCCTTTATATTATGGAGATGATTTTCATTACTAACTTCAATTTAAAAATCTTCTCAAATATCAAACTCTACCCCATTTGCAATGAAAGATGTGCTTGGGCTGATATTATTATCACTGTGTTGCATGCAGTCAACGGCCTTCCTGCCACATGCCAAGAAATGTGCTGAAGACAAAAATGAACAGTCCTTACATTCTACTGGAAAGAACACTGGCTACGGAGCTAAAGGATGTGTGTTCAAATCCCGGTTCTGCCACATTCAACCTGACCTCTCAGGGCTTCGGTTTCCTCATCTGCAAAATGAGAGGGTTAGGCTAGAGAGTTTCCAAGGCCCCTTTCATCTCTAAATCTACACTGCTGTGAATTCATGTCTGCCCTGCAAGGACCCAAACACCTCTATTCCAGCAGCTCAGCCGAGCTCTAATTGTCTTTTAACTGGTACCTCCCTCCCTTCCCCAGCCTTTGTCCCTAGATGAGGGGCATTCAAGAAAGTAGGAGAAATATTTTTTTCCCCTTTCAAGATATCAAAGCCATGACTTCCTGTCCGATCTCTGCAAATACTCTGAAATCCACCTAGGCAGAAGGCTAGCCACATAAAGCAGGGACCAGGTACCTCAGGAGGAAAGGTTTGATCTTTGGGCCGATTGATTGTGGCAAGCAGGGATCAGTGCAGCTGATTCTCTGCCAGAGTTTCTCCAGCCCACCTGCCTTTAAACTGGAATGCCCCCACAATTAAATGGCTTGGGTCCCTCCTTCCAAATTAGGAAAGATGTTTGTGCCTGTGTCAGCAGCCCCAGGTTCCCTCATTTTGCTGGGGCCCGAAGCTTCAGGGATCACAGGAGAAGAGAAGGAATTCCATTGACGTAGCTTTTGTGATTTCTTTCTAGGTTCTTAACGTGTCGTTTTCGTTTGAACTGATGCAAGATGGAGGGCTAGAAAAACCAAAGCCACGGCCAGAAGGTACCTGTCTTTGCCCTGCCCTAGGACTGGAAAGAGGGACCATCCTGCGGACTCTTGGAATGAGAATCTATAAAGCATTTTTCCCAGCATAAGCATTTAGGGAAGGGCAAACGGTTGGCCTCTGGTGCCGTGCAGAGTTGCTCTCTTTTCTGAGATTACACTCTTTCCGCCTGCCTGAACCTGGTGGTTGGCCCCTAGGGTGGGGCAGGGAGCGGAGCTAGAGGGCAGATGCTTGATCAGGTCAACTATGTGCTCACATAAATACAGCTGTAGGAAAGAAACTGATCTGAGTTCCCACCACCTCTGAATCAGCTGGGATTCAGGCTGATGGAGAGGTCATGGGTGAAAGGCAAAGGGTCATTGCATAAGCTTCCCCAGATGGAGAGGTTGGAGGTGTGAACATGCCTGCAGGCTCCTCTCTTCCCAAAGATGGCTGCAGACTGGTATCTAAAGTCTGGTCATGACAGTCAACAGGGATATGGCCCTCTCTTCATTGCTGTTAACTCCATACCATGGCCTAATCGTTTAATTCAATCCTGCCTAAATTTGTCTAAGAAGGAGCCCTAATGAACAGGGTCTGAGCTATAGATTCAAACCTAAGAAAAGAGAAAACTCTCCCAAACACATATATTTTCTCTTGCTTTGCCTTTGTCTGCAAAAGAATGTAAATGTGATTGGTGCCATATTTGTATATCAGTTTAAACTCAAATCCATCAATGTACGTCAGTTTCTGGGACACTCTTAAGTAGGGACCTTTTATTTGTGGTGGCAGTTGGAGATCTGTTTCTATGTCCTTAATCTACATAATATTTCCCAGGACTTCATGGGATTGACCTTAATACCCACTGTCAGCCCCTCAAGAGCTGTTCAATGTAGTCGTCTAGGTGCACAAGTCTGATGACATAACATTCTGCAGTTCAAAAATCATCAGTGGCTCCCTATTACGTCTAGGAAAAAAAAATACCATTCTTCAGTTTGGCATTTGAAGCTCTATGCAATATGGCTCCAATATCCCATTCTAGCCTTGTTCTACACCTTTGGTCATGTGCTATGTCTTCTAGGCAAACAAGCCTACTTGCTGAACCTAGAACTTAGCTTTCCATTTCCCATCTCCATGCCTTTCCGAGATCTGTTTCCCACGGCCTTCTCACTTCTTCAAATCCTGTTACCTTCAATGCTCTGTTCAAGGGTCACCTCCCCTGCTAAATCTTTCTGAATTACCTAGTGTTTAGCGAGTGCTCTCTCCCTCCCCAAATTATCTTATTTCACTTCTCTGTGTTTGTATTGTATGATGTGGTTATGGTTACAAATATGGTCACATATTATGATCTTAAAGAAAGCCCACGTTCTTGTGAGCACTAAATGAGAAAATGACAATGACTTTTCACATTTCTGTAGCACTCTCTAGTTTCTGTAAGAGGCACCAGGGCATAGTGGATTCAAACCAAAAACCTGATTTCAAATTCTGTCTCTGGCGCACACTGGCTGTGTACCCCTGGACAAGTTATACAAGTTGTCAATCCTCTGGGCAACCTTCAAGGACTATCGGTTTCAGAGAAGGTACCGACCTGCATTGGTAGAAAGAGCTTCCTTACTTGGCAGGCCCTATACCAGTGAAATCATAAGCCTTATGAATCAATTTTCCACTTTAGGTTTTATGAAAAAGAAGAAAGGGGACTGACCTTAGAGTTCATGGAAATGAGTTAGGAGAAGGATGTGGTCAGATGCTTGTTCCACCCTGACCCCTACCCCAGGCCTAAAAGTGGAGTCCATTAGACTGACCTCAAGTTCCTGGATGCTTTTTCCCTTTCTCTGTGCTCTTCTGAGCAGAGATCAGAAGCAAAGGAAAGGAAGAAGGAAGGAGGGAGGGAGGGGGTGGAGAAAGGAAAGAGAAAAAGACATTGAATTTTCCCTACCCAAAATATGGCAGCAGCCAGAGGCATGGATAGAATTCTTACAAAAGCATATGGTGGTGGATATGAATCCTTGATTTTATATTTACTATATGTGTGACTATGGTCAAGTCACTTGGCTTATCGAATGGTATTGAATATTAAACTCCAACTTATTTGCGGTGAAAGATATGCTTGTGTTGATACTATTATCACTGAGTTGCATGCAGTCAGTGGCATTTTTAAGTACCTGCCATGTGCCAAGAACTGTGCTAAAGACAAAAATAAACAGTCCTTACCTGCAAGGAACTTACATCCCAATGGAAAGAACACTGGCTGTGGAGCCAGAGGATGTGTGTTCAAATCCTGGTTCCACCGCATTCAACCTGGGTTCCTCGGGTTCCTCTTCTGTAAAATGGTGATAACAATACTTAGAATATTTACTCCTAGTGTTATGCTGGGAAAGGACTTTAACCTTCCATACTCCAATGGACCTGTAATCTTGTTGAGGCGGGTGTGTAACCAGTGATGCTGATCACAGTCCCTGCACACCTGTCCATCCCATCTAATGATTGTCTGTGTCCTCCCATAGTTTGCCCCAGTGGGTCCACCCTCTTTACTGAGAGCTTTCCTCCATTTCTCTTGAGATCATGATGGTACAAGTAACTATCACACACAAGCTGCCCACCAGTTTATCTCAGTTCTCACAATTCCTAGCTCTTACCATACCATCTTGTTTCACTCTTTCATTTCTATTTTCCTTTGCCTCAGTAGTAGCTTGAGGGCAGCTAGGTGGTGCGTGGATAGAGTGCTGGGCCCAAAATCAAGAAGACTCATCTTTTTGGGTTTAAATCTGGCCGCAGACACCTATGCAGACAGCTATGTGACCCTGGGTAAGTCACTTAACCCTGTTTGCCTCAGTTTCCCCATCTGTAAAACAAGCTGAAGAAGAAAATGCCAAACCACTCCAATGTCTTTGTCAAGAAAACCCTAAATAGGGTCACAGACAGTCAGATGTGATTGAAAAACAACTGAGCAACATATTAGAGTCAGTAGTAGCTTAGCAAATGCTTGTGGAAATGAATTGAGGGACATAACTAATGTGCATGGATCCAAAGGGATCGGAAGGACTACTGACCTGGAGTGAGGTGTGGGTCATCCTCACTGTACATGGGCTTCAGATCTGGGAGCCCAGCTGATGTGGAGAGCAGACACTGGCTGGAATGGAGTGTGGAAAGGGAGGCAGCCCTCTGGGGAGAAATCAGTGAGAACAGGCCCTAGCAGTAATGGTACAACAACCCTACTAACTTGCAGATTGCTTTCAGTGTTTTGTTTTTGTCAAATTAGAAGCCCGAGGATTGCACAAATGGGCTCTTTGGCTTGCATCTTTCTTGTTTTTAAAAAAGAAGAGATGAAAGGAAAAAGAGAAACCACATACTTTCAGCTATTTATTACCCGTTACTCTCTCTTCTTCTCCACACCTCCATGCACATTCTGAAACAGCTGATGCTGCTGACAGCTGCGGCCCTCACTGAGGCTGTTTGTGGGAGGTGTGGAGGTGGTGGATGAAACGCACACCAGGGCATCCTGCTGCTGAGAGGTGGCTGCCTTGTTGGCTCTTCGAGGATTTTTTGTTTGAGGTGGGATGGGACTGAAGGGAAACAGGGGGTAGAATTTGTTCATTTAAAATAGCAAGTCATTCTGCATTAACACCAAAATAGCCTAAATGAAAACCTCACTGAATGTGATGAGATTTGAGATTTGCTCCCCCTCAACCTCTCTCTCGCTCTCTCTCTGTCTGTCTCTTTCTCTCTCTCTCTCTCTCTCTCTCTCTCTCTCGTCTCTCTCCTTCCTTTCTCCCCCTCTCTCCCTCCCTCCTCCGCCCCCTCTCATACACATACACACACACACACACACACACACACACACACACACACACAGAGTCCCTCCCTCATTCTTTCACCCTGTCCTCAGCAATATTAAGCCGATATCATCCATCCCTCCTGGTGGCTTTGTGGAGAAAGACAGGATGGATACCTGAGGCTCATATGTGCATGGCTGGGCCAGGTTTTATTTCAGAGACCAAATGGTAGGCAAGGCTCATGACTTGGCTTTTCCCACAGCTACCTAGGGCTAGATGACTAGACGCTTTGACCTCAATGCATCATGACCATAAAAAAAAAATTGAAAAAATAATAACAAACCACACTCCTGTGGCAGTTTATGATTTATAAACGTCTTTGCTCACAATGACCCTGAGAGGTAGTTAATGCAAGTATTACTGTGCACATTTTACAGAGGAGGAAACCTGAGGCAGATGGAGGTTAAATGAGTTATTTGCCCAGGATCACACAACTAGTAAGTGTCAGAACTGGACTCTATCCCAGGTCTCCTGGACCCAGGCTCAGTGCTTTTTGTCTATTTCCCCTTAGCTGTCTTCTATATAGATGACTTTCAGCCTAGAACATCAGATTCAAGACTGTGGGCATATCGCAACTCTTAGCCTTGCAGAATTGAAGGCTTCTGCACCCTGTCTTTCTGCAGTGTGAACCGTAATCCCAAGCTTTGGAGCCATTTCTAACCCTCCCAAGTGCATGGGATCTTACCCTGCATTCATTAAAGCCTGGCATTCTGAATGAGGGACATCTCACCGTATTCTGCTTGTTCAGACTACATTAGTGGTGTTGTGTTCAGTTCTAGATACTGCATGTTAAGGACAGTAATAAGCTGGCATCCATTTAGAGTAGAGTGGCCGGGATCATAAGGGAACTAGAGATGATACCCATATGAGGACCACTTAAAAGAACTGGGGAATAGTTCATCTGGGAAAGAAGATAGGGACTATTGATAATTTTCTTCAAGTATCAGAATGGCTGAGAGTCAGTATGGTATAAGGGGTAGAGGGCCAGCCTCAGAGTCCAGTTGATAGGAGTTCAAATCCCAAGACTAACATATACTGGGTATGATACTTGGCAAATCACTTAATCCCTTAGAGTACTGGGATACTGTCTAAGACTATAGATTACAGAGCAGTTACCCGTCTGCATTAATAGAGGGAATTCCTTGTCTCACTGAAATTATAGGTGCATGCGCGCGTGCACACACACACACACACACACACACACACACACACAAAATCTATAGGGCTGTCATTGGTGACCATCACCAGTTGTCCTAATCTAAGTCTTGCCACTGGACTCCCATGACGCTGGAGGAGAGAGGGAAGCTGATGACCTTGCACAGCCCTGGCTCACTCAAATTCAATTCAAGTCAAGACATCACCCTCCTGATGTCATTGGTCCTTTTTGAGAAGGAAGGAAGAAAGAAAACAACAGAACAACAATGAGGGCTATTATTGGAAAAAGGACTGCGCTTACTCTGCATGATCCAAAAATCTAGACAGAAACTAATTAGCAGTAGATTGCCCAAGATTAAAGCTGACCCAAAACAAAACAAACTGCCTTATGAAATAGCAAGGTCCCATCATTGGAAGTATTCATTCATTAACATACAGAGGATGGACGCCACGTGTCAGGGATGCTCTAGAAAGAATTCAGGCTTTGGTTAAGAGTCAGATGATTTGGCTTTTGAAGCTCCTTCCAACTCTGAGGTTCTAGGATTCTGTGCTGTCAAGGATGAGTTCATGGCATCCTGTTTGCAAGAATTGTGAGCCTCCAGGGTGATGGGACAAGGGGAAGGGGGGGAGGGAGGAGGGGTAGGAAGCATTGGCTGATGCTCTGGCTGCCATCTTGGAGAATTATGACCCTTCCTGTAGCTGTAGAACCATATGTAGAAATACATATGGTTCCTTAGTTTTCAAGTATTCATTGCTCTAGGGACAGCCAGCATTTCTAGTATAAAACCTGCCTATAGGGACATTCACATACAGATGACGTTTTTGGTACATTTATTGAATGCTTAATATGAAACTTCCCGACTAACATGAATGGAAAAACACATCTGTTTTATGTGTTGTTACATTGGGCATAATGCCCACACCTAAAATTTCCAGTCAGTGATAGAACATTGAAAATGATCTTATTATAATAACTTTTCTATTCCCCTTTTGTCAAGTATCCTTCCAGTTCTCCCATATCTTCCACCTGCATGCTGGATTGAAGAGGAAATACCGTAAGGCTTAGAAAAGGCACCAGTGTGGCCAAAGATGTGAGCTTGTTTAGAAGGCAGATAGGCCACTGGAGAAGCATATCTCGGGGCAGATTGGCGGGGTTTTAGGTCAAGAATTCATTTTTCAGTCTTTCTTTGCAGTCCTTTTCTTTGGCTGAGCTCTTATCCTGTCTTGAAAAACCATGAAAGCAGTGCTATCTTGTCTCCTAATTTTGTTGTTGTTCAGTTGTTTTTGACTCTTCATGACCCCATTTGGAGTTTTCTTGACAAAGATGCTGGAGTGGTTTGCTATTTCCTTCTCCAGCTAATTTTACGGATGAGAAAACTGAGGCAAACACAGTTAAGTGACTTGCCCAGGGTCACACAGCTAGTAAGTGTCTGAGGCCAGATTTGAACTTAGGAAGATGAATTTACCTGACTTAAATGTGGTGCCATGGCCCACCCAGGCTCTACACCATCCAAATGGGCTTGAACCTCCCTTTGCAACAAACTGACTACTTGGAATGGCAAAAATTGTACTCCTCCTTGATCAATCAATGTGCATGAAATAAGTACCTACTGTGTGCCCCCATGCACTGTGATAAGCACTCACGTTTGCCGTGGTGTTTGTCACTGATAGATTGTCATTGGTTTTTAATTTATAACATAGCCACTGCCATCATCATGAGATCCAAGATCAGGAGTTAAAGGGCACCTAATCCAACCCTGTTATTTTACAGATGATGAAACCGAGGCCTAGAGAGGTTGAGTGACTTGTGTAAGATCATATAGATACTAAGCAGGGATTTGAATTCAGGTCTTGGAAGTCCAAGTATAGCACTCTTCCCATTGTACAATGCATTGGGCAATATAGTATGATTGGGAGAGCACTGAACTTGAAGTCAGGAGGACCTCTGTTCGAATCCTGTAACTAGCTGTGTGACCCTGGGCAAGTCACTGCTCAGCTTCACTTTCCTCATCTGTAAGATGGGGATGATGGTACCACCCACCTCACAGGATTTTATAAGGATGAGATAATATATGTAAAGGGATTTTGCCCACCTTAAGGCACCCAATAGATGTTAGCCATTATTATCTCCATGAACGTGACAAAGAGATCCAAGGTAAAAGAACCAAAAGGGACAGGCTGGCGTCGTGGGCACAGAGCCAGTCTCAGAGTCAGGAAGACCTGGGTTCCAATCCCACCTCTGATAGTCTGGTCCATTGTGGGCCATTTATTTACCTTCTCACTTCCCAGGCAGTAATCTAACACTCTAAATTTGATCTGCATCGTCCCTAGAATTGATGGAGCAAACATCTAGACCTGGAAGGGACCTTAGGGGCAATCTGGTCCAATCTCCTCATTTTACAGATGGCAGGAGGAGCTTCCTCACCTGGAATCCCCCTATAACAAATGAACACACACATCTGGACCAAAAGAAATTATTATCAATAACCAATGATGCGGGTGACGGAGAGTTTCCTCCCTTATTTCAAAAGTTCTTTCTCTTGGAGGGCATTACTGATAATGAGATTGGACTAACTTTCTTTCCTGTTCAGACCCCACCCAGGTGGGGAAGCCTTTGTGCTTTGGTTTGGGTGGGGATAAATTCTTTGAGCAGATTGCCCAAGGCTAGGGTAACTTAGAAGTAAATGATAAAATCAAAGTTCATTAGAATATTTCCAGCCCCTCATTGTAATATTCATTCTCTCATCAATTGATAAACAATCAGAATTGATGATCACCCTCAAACACTTCTCTTCCGTATAAGCCTGAGCCTACCCGCCATTACTGTCTTTGATCTAAGAGAGAGATTCTGTCTCTCAAACATTTTAAATGTCACACAGGATTCCACCAGTCCTGCTTGCCCCCAAGGAGGTAAAAAGAGACATTGTACTGGTAGGAGGTACAAAGAATTAGCAAATTTAGGTTTGATGTGAAGGAAAAAATTCCTTACCATTGGAACTAGGCCCTCAAGTAGAATGGACTGCCACTAGAGGCTGGAGGTTCCCCGGACTGGAGTTCTTCAGGCAAAAGGCTAGAGACTCTCTGTCAGGTATATTGTACGGTTCTTGCTTGGTTATAGCTAGGTGGGTGAGTGGCATGGAGTCAGAAAGAACTGAACTCAAATCCTGCTTCAGACACTTACTAGCTTCATGACCCTGGGCAGGTTGCTTAACCTCTGTCAGCCTCAGTTTCCTCCTCTGTAAAATGGAGATAATCATAGCACCGACCTCCCAGGGCTATTGTGAGGATAAAATAAGATGTTTTTAAGGGACTTTGCAAACCTTAAAATACCATATAAATGCTAGATGGTATTGTTTATTATTTTTCAGGTATGAGTTCAACTGAATGGCCTCCTGAGTATTTTATTTTTTTCCTCTCAGACTCAGAATCTGAGATTGTGGGATATGAGTGTTTTTACACTGAAAATGTCAAACCTCCTCCCCTTCTTGTTCCTGCATTTCACCCCAATGTAGCCCTGGTATTTTGTTAAGTTCACTGGTATGTCGAGGACTGAAAATGTGAGACATGCTCATTGGTCTGCTGGTTATGTCTGCTGTTGCTGGAAAATATGAATTGATCTGTTTTAATAATACCATTAGAGGAGGCATATGAAAAATCATTGCAATGAAAGGATCTCCAGAATGAAAGTCAGGAGACCTAAGTTTCACTCTCAGCTCTATGACTTACTAGCTCAGTGACAATGGACAGATCATTGACCCTCTCTGGGTTTTATTTCCCTATCTGTAAGACAAAGGAGCTGGCCTCCAAGATTTGTGACATCTTCATCTGCTCCAGCATCCCAGGAGTCTAAACAACCCTTTCTCAGAACTGAACTGTCGGAGAAATAATAACATACCTCTTCTTTCCTTATTCAAGTGGACTGAACAAGGAAGACTGGTTTATGGTTCATTTTCTTTCTTCCTTCACTTTGGGCCCTCAGTCATCTTTCCCCTCTGACTCTGTCTGCCAGCCAGGCACTCTGCACCCCCAATCCAGAGACTCCCTAAATCCTTGACACTTTCCTATTGGACAAGGGCCCCAAAGGGTATGAGAAAAGGCAATAAAAGAGTTACTAGGAAAGCAGCATTAAGTAGTTAATCATATAATTTATTAGGCCTTCAGGCTTTAAAGATGATATGTTTATATGGCCTAGAGCCACAGTTCATTTCCATTAATCCCCCAGCCCCAAAGTCTGCCCAGATAAGTTGTCTCCCTATCAGCCTTCTTGGAAACAGGAGAGATGGTCATTAAATTCCCTGGTGAAAAAAATCCAGGATGATCCCTCTATCTGTAACTGTGCTGGCTTGGTCATAGGGCCTCTTGTACTCTGGCTCAACACTCTCTCTTTCCTCAGTTTTCATTTAATGCCTCTATGGCAATAGATGGTTTTTAAATGTATACTGCCAGCCCCGACCTCCCACCCGTGCCCCTGCTCCAGATGGCACTGTTTTCCCTTTAGACTGCATATCTAATCACACCCTTCTTCTATGTATTTTTTTCCTGTGCCTGGATTGGACTCCCCCAACTTCCTATAAAACAGCTGCATTTAGATATTTCTACGAATATTTATTAAACATCTTACTATGTGTAAGACACTGTGCTTGGGACTTGGGGATACAAAGATAGAAAAATGACATGTCCCCTACACTCACGGAACCTAAATTCTAGTGGGGAGAGGGGAGGGGAGTTTGACCAACTCCTGAGTAACAATGATACAGAATGTTAATACATAGAAGTCGAAGAGAAGAGGAGAGTGGGGGAAGGCAATGATCACTTTTAGCTGAAGCAATCAGGGCTGCCTGGGCTCTGAAGGGAGAAGATTATAAAAACAACAATAATAGTAGCAATTCTATAGTGCCTTAAGGTTTACCATGAGTTATCTCATTTGATTCTTAGAACAGCCCTATGAGGTAGATGCTAGTTCTATCCCTATTGCCCAGCTAGCATGTGTCTGAGACAGGATTTGAACTCAAATCTTCCTGACTTCAAGTCCAATGCTCTTTACACTGTGCCATCTAGCTGCCAACAGGCAGAGATGTAAGTGGAGTCTGTTCCAGGAATGTGCAAATTCACAGCAGTGGGAGAGGGGAGAAATAAGATTAGCAAGGATGAGTAGTCCAATTTTGATGGAAGATCTTCTGGTTTCATGAGAGCATGTGGAAGCTGGGTGAAATAAGGCTGGAAAGATAGATTAGAGTCAGAATGTAAAGGGCCCTGAATGCCAGGTTAAGGAGTTTGCATTTAATCCTATAGTACATCCCATTGTCCTCTTCCCATTCAGTTCTAGGTCCAACTTATACTCATTCATAATATCCATACAAAATAAATATGTACTGATGGACCTACTTGTGGGTTATCTGTCTAACTGAAGATGGTAAAGTCTTCCACAATGCTACTCTTATGGATGACACTGCTGATTTTATCAAGCCCATGCAAGAACATTGCAAAGCATCCTAAATGAAAGCCATAAATCCCTCAAAGGAGTTTATCCTAACTATCCACACAGAAAAAAACAAGTGGATGAAAAGCACTTGTCATCCAGATCTCTCCTTTTAGCATTTAATTAAACGTTGACTAGTATTATGTTCTAGTTTCTCTCTCTGCTAATCTTCTTTTCCCAGCTAATACATAAGCTCCCAAAACGTGTAAACTTAAAACTTCTCTTCCATTTCCCCCAATACCTAGCATGAGACTGAGAAAGCAGGAGGCAGAGCATAACTTTTTCTTATTTCTTGTTGCAACTGTCAAGTTTCCTCCTGTAAAGCCAAAGCAGCTCAGCTTCTGTTTTCTTTCTCTATTTACAGATATTGTCAATTGTGACTTGAAGTCTACCCTTCGAGTGCTTTACAATTTGTTTACCAAATACAGGAATGTGGAATGAAGAAAGAATGGACCTGGATCCTGGAATGTGCCAGCGACTCACTTTCCACCTCAGAGCTGAGGCAGCTGGACAGGAATCCTAACTGCATTGAACTCTATTTTCACTACACTGAATGCTAGCGGGGATTACTTACTGTAACTCAGAGAAATTATGTAATTAAAATTTTGGAAGGAAATGATTAGGTACTTTCTGGAGATCTAGCTCTGGGTTCCAAAAGGATCTCTAGCTTTTAAAGTGCACCCCAGCCTTTACAATGTTATAGAACTTAACTGTGACTTTCATTTCTCACCCCTCCTTTTCCCCAATATGGGCACTGGGACCCTTTAAGGAAAAGAGGTCTTTAAAGCCTAAAACAAAATCCGAGTTGTGATGGGTGGATGGGTGGACACCTTTCTTTAGACAACATTTACTAGACTTTTATTGGTTTTCAGTCAAAAAAGAGAAGCAATATAATGCATAGAGAGCTAGCCTTAGAATCAGAGACCTGGATTCAAGTCCAACCTTTATTACACACTAGCTAAATGATCAGGGACCTGATGGATTGTTTAATCTGAGTGCCCCAGGCAATTCTCAAAGTCTCTGAGTTACATATGAGCTGCCAAATTACATCAGAGGAAGGAATTTCCATGACAGGAATCAATCCCTTACATTGAAGAAATCACAGATCCAGGCCAAGGGAACAAAGAAAAAGCCTACCCTAGTGTACCTTTCAAACTTCCTCCCCTTCTTCCTAAGTCATCTCAGAGGGATGGAGTATTTGTGAGAAGGTGAGTGGAGGTCAGTTCCATCATATGTGCAGGACACAATGGGATTGAGGAGTCCACACTAAAATAGGGGAGTTGAAATTTGAACCAAATCATATTATATGTGTTCAGAATAGTACCTCAAATATTTTTTACAAACTAAAATGACTCAGTTCCTTTAGATTGGCAATAATGTGAGGCCTGACTTTAAATGTAACTTTGGGGCAAATTCTGGAAGTAGTTTTTCTTCTTTATTCCCTATAATGGAAATGCCTTGTATTTTCCTTCCAACTAAGTACCCAATTCATCATAGTTGGAAAAATACATCTAGGTTTATATACATGGAATGGAGACTGTCTCAGCAGTTTCCAGAAAGTGGGATCCTTGAACTTTGAAACAAAGAAAACTCCTTTCCACCCACTTCCTAATTGATCATTAAGGCCATTGCTAGCCAGGTCTATCTAGCAGCAATTACCAGCTAATTCAGGTGGGGGTTGGAAAGTCATTTAGACCAAAGCTTAGCGGTTTACTTGGTCTGGATTGTTCTGGTGCAGGGTGGGGAACCTGCAGCCTTCTAGGTCCTTGGATGTGGCTTTTTGACTGAGTCCAAGTTTTACAGAACAAACCCTTTTATTAAGGGGATTTGTTTTGTGAGGTTTGGATTCAGTCAAAAGGCAGTACTTGAGGGCCTCCAGGCCAAAGGTTTCCCACCCCTGTTCTGGTGCCTTGGGGTGACTCGTAGCATGACCCCAGGAAAACTGATAGCTATGTTGTATAGGAAGAGCAATAGTACCCGTGTGTTTGGAAGGGTGGGGGGAGGGGCAGCCTGCAAGTCTTAATTATAGGGGAAAGTATGTAAGAGAAAAATGCTCAATGTATATAACCAGCCTGCTGTGGTGCTTATGGAGCTTTTAAAGGGTCCAGCTCTAAAATGAACTAAATACGGATAGATAAGTAGCCTATGTGTCATTTATATCGTCTTTGCCTTTGAGATGCTAGAACTATCACTGAGAACCAAAAGAAGGCCTGTTGCCCTCTCCCTTCTACAGAGGGGTCCATGGCTGCCGGGTTATTGTTTTAGGCCCATTACACAAGTCTGTCTCCTTAGCTTCCAGAGGGTCTATTGGGATATAAATCCATACTAAACAAAAAGGACAGGCCTGATCGAGCTCCAGAAATATTCCTCTTAAGCTTTCCGATCTGAACTTACTGGTCATCCTTACACAAAAGCAGTAACTCAGAATGATTATGTTTGGGATGCATCGTGTGATGTTGGGGACCAGTTTATTGCTGGAGGAATTATTTTCTAGTTAAAGTTGTGAACTCTCCAAGATGCAAAGGGGACAAGGTCCCTTGAGGGCATTTATCTAAGAAAGGCAATTCTGCGAATAGTTTGTGACATTATGTTTTTAAAATTATGTTCATACTCAATATTTTATGGTTTCTGCTGGCTTTCTTCCTCTTGGTTCCTGGTAGTAAATCCAGATAAATAATTGTTTTCTCTGTCTGAGTAATACTGAAAATGCTTTAAAAAATAAGAGGACTGTATTCATTTCTAAATGCTTTGCTAGGAGAATTTTACCTCTCCTTTTAAAAAAAAGAAATTGCATATGAGCAGCCAATTGATAAATATGCTTACTTAGATTAATTGATTGTTCATTTTTGTATGTGTTCTATAAGAAGGGGATTGGAATGATCTATAAACTTTTCAAGTAATAATAGATGAAAGTTACACCAGGCTTTACATCCATTATCTCATATAATCCTTACACGAATCCTGTTTTTGTTATCCCCATTTTGCAGATGAGGAAACTAAGGCTCATAGACCTGAGGTCATATATCAAATCCAGAACTTAAATCTAAGTCTTACTGAATTAAAAAATGCTCATAGAAAGGACCTCAGAAGTTATCTATTTCTACCTTTGCCTAAAGCATGACTCCTCTCTGCCTAACTCTGCCCAACAAATATTCATCAAGGCCATTTCTACTTGAAGACCTCTGGAGAGAGAGAACTCACCACCTCCCAAGGCAACCTGTTTTTTTTATTAGTTACTCACAGAATATCAGAGCTGGAAGGGACCCCCTTAAAGATAATGGGATTCAATTCCCTCATTTTACAGATCATAGTAGCATAAATTTAGAACTGAAAGGGACCTTCAAGGCAATATAATCCAATTCCTTCATCTTACAGATGAGGAAACAGACTTTCTCAGACTCCAGTGACTTTCCTAAGGTCACCCAGCTAAAACACGTTAGAGCTTGGACTCAGACCCAGGTCTTCTCACTCACAAGTTCAGTGCTCTTTCAATGACACCAAGAAGTTCTTCCTTGTATTAACTAAACTCTGCCTCCCTGGGATGTCCACCCAAAATTCAACCCCATTGGAACCACTCATTATGATAGGGTCACCATCTTGCTCACTGGAGCCAGCCTTCCAACATTGTGCTTCTAATTCCTCTATGTCCAACACTCTTTCCATGACGATATTGAGACCTCTAAAGGAGTCACTAAGGAATTGAAATCACATGAGCCAGTCTTGCCCTAAGTTTACTAATGATGGACAAAGGATAGTAGAAACCATCATCTCCCCTTCTTAGCCTTAAAAACAAAGCCCGATTTCCAGCACTGGTTTAGTATATTTTTTTCTCTTTGGGGGGAACTTTATTGGGGTTCTGGCCCATATTTCTTAAAGAATGACTTAAATTTCTAAAGGCAGAGAAAAAACATATAAATAATTAAATCTAATCTAGAATGTCCAGCTTGCAAAAATAAATCACCAGCAACAGAGGCATAACATAAGCTCATGAGGATGAACTCACAGGGATTTTTTTCTTCAAAGAAAAGCTATAATTTGAAATTCATATCTCAAATATAGTCTTTATGTTCAGGGGATGTTAACTAGGCTAACTGCCTTCCCTTCTTTCACCAGTAGCTAACTAATTCTGAAGTTCCTAACACATTACTTCCCCACTCCCATATTCACACCTGCCAGGAAACTTGACAAAGGGCCCCATGGTTCTTTCTCTGATGTAGAAAATAATAGTTATTCAGGCTGCTAGCACTTTACAGATTACACTTTGGTTAGGCCCCTAATATTAGCTTCATTATCTTCCTATCAGGGTAGGCAAACAGCTGTGAGCATGGGGCCATAGTAGAAAGAAGAAAGGGAGGAAGGAAAGAGAAGGGAATAAGTATTTCTATAGCACCTGCTATGTGCCAGGCACTATGCTAGGTGCTTTTGAGAAATAGCACTTGTAGGTGCTATTATTATCCCCATTCTACAGTTGAGGAAACTGAGGCTGACAGAGGTTAAGTGACTTGCCCAGGTTCATATAGCTAGCATCTAAGACTGGATTTGAACTTGGGTGTTCCTGACTCCAGGACTTGTACTCTACAGAGCACTGGATGGGGGAAAGTCAGGAGATCTGGGTTCTAAGCCCAACCCTGGCACTGATACTCTGTGTGGACTTGGGCAAGTCATTGTTATCTACAATGGCTAAAGTCTGAGGGTCTCTAATTCCTCTATAATATGACAAGATGATTGCTGAAGTCATTGCCATTTTATGACTCCATTGACTCCAACATTAAGAGGAATTTTAGCATACATGGGAAAAAGCAAAAGTGTAGACAAACAATCTAACTGATCCCAAATCAATTTTTTTTCCATTGTAGAGTTTTTGGCCTAAACAACAGAGATAAATGTTTCAGCCTTCCTTCCCACTTGGGTTTGCCAATGTGTACACAGCCATTGACATTTTAAAAGGTTCGTAGGAAATTCTGAGAAGCTCTGCTGATTAAGGCACACGATGTTTTATCACCAAAGTAGACTTTCCATCCTCTTTATTGATTCCTTGGGTTTCTACATCTCCAAATCAGATTTGTTATCCCAGGGCCACATTCCAAGATACACAAATGTTACCAATGTAACAGCTTTAACAAGTGATGTGTTCAGTTGTGATAGACAGAACAGTGTAGGAATATTTCATCTCAGACACATTCACTTTGCAGAGAAAACTGACTGCTTTGGGTTTGGGGGAATCATCCTGTCTTTACCCTATCTTCTTGTGAACATCCTTAATTCCTCTGCCCAAAATCAATCAATCAATACAAACTATAATTTATTTCATGCCTGCTGTGTGTGAGACACTAGTGGTACAAAGACAAGAATGAAATCATCCCTGCCCTCAAGAAGCTTGCATTCTATCAGGGGAGACAATAAGGACATATAAAAGCATATGCAAAATATAAAGGAAATAGAAAAGGAAACCCGGAAGAGGGCAGATTGGGAAAGGCCTCACATAGAAAATGGCAACCTTTGAAGGAAACTCAGGATCGTAAGAAGCAGAAGCGAGGAGGGAATGTGTTCCTGGCATGGGGGACAGCCTGGGCAGAGGTTCAGAAAGAAAGATGGGTGTCACGTATGAGAAATAAGAAGACCAGTTTGGCTGAAATATTACCTATCACTCCTTCTTAAGAGAGCTTAGAATCATAGACTTTTAGGACTATTAGGGTCAGAAGAAGGCAGTTAGGTGGATAGAGCACCAGACCTGGAGTCAGGAAGGCTCGTCTTTCTGAGTTCAAATCTGGCCTCAGACACTTACTAGCTGTGTGACCCTGGGCAAGTCACTTAACCCTGTTTGCCTCAGTTTCCTCATATGTATAACAAGCTGGAGGAGGAAATGGCAAACCACTCCAGTATCTTTGCCAAGAAAACCCCAAATGGGGTCGCAAGAATCAGACCAGACTGAAAAATGGCTGAACAACAGGGTTAGAAGGGATGCTAGAGGTCATCAAGTTATTCTGCCCCCTTTAATTTAACATGCAGCCACTGAAACCCAGGGGGGAACCTTTTCTCCTTTATAGCCCTCAGAGGATTCCAAGCTCTTTGTTTTTTTGGTGGCAGCGGCTCTCTGGGAATGAAAACCCTGAACAAAAGTATCGGTGTCCTTGGAAACATGAGCAAAAGATAAAAAGCAACAGCAGAGGGATGTGTCATGAAAGAGACAAATAAGAGCATCATTGGACCAGGTTTGGAATCTCCAAACTCTTCATGTCCTAAATATCCAGCAGCACCTCTTTCCCTGGGAGTGAGATGGGTCCATCCTTGGCTTTCATCTGAGCCTGACCCTGGTGACCCGGCAGGACTGTTAACTCTCATGGCTGATTCTATTGGGAGTTTGTGGACTTCCCTGCTGTCCCAAACTGAAACAACTCGATGTCCTGACAAGTGGTGAGAGCCGTCATCAATGAGAAGGTACCCAAAAGGCACCTAGCCACAGCCCCTATATATCGGAGTACCCTGATTTACCAGTCACCCTAAATGCCTGCAGTTGCAACATTAGACAGATGGCTTGCCCAGGTGAGTGGATTCTGGGCAGGGCATAGATGAGAGACAAGACATTCTTTCTTGTGCCTTTTATGATGGTCCTGTTAATACCCTTGTAGAATGCTTCTCTAAAAAGCGGCACTGCCTGTTACAAGCTGTGCTAAAGACTGATGTGCGCTTTGTCCACAAAAGCCCAAATGAAGGGAAGAATCGGGGTGATTATCTAGGTGATTGAGTTCCCACCTCCCACCCCAAACCAGGGTTCTCTTTATCAGAATTTAATTTATTTCAATAAGTATTCTTTGAACACGTGATCTGTGCTGGTATTGTGCTAGGCACTGGGGATGGGGGAGAAGAAGGTGAATGCAAAACACAATGTCACCACCTCAGGGGAACTCACAGTTTTATGGAGGGGGAGACTGGACAGACACACCTGGAAAAGCCAGCAAATATAGAACAGGATGCTATGTTACAGGGCTAGGGTGATATTATTATAGGCGCCTGCATTTTTTTCTGTAACAAAGCATTCCACCCAAGGCCATCACATGACATAAGGTGATAGCTACAGCTCCACTTTGTCCTGTTACAAATTTGCTGATCAATGAGAGTTTATTTAGAGCCTGTTATGTGCTAGGCTCTCTTCTAATTTCTAGGGGTACAAAGACATGACTGGCCTGGATATCCCCCTTAAAACGGAGGCTCTGGGGGAACTGGCCAATCAGAAGAAGAAGATGCAGGGACAAAGGCACTTCCAGTGTGATAAATCCACCTTCCTGGGTGAAGAAGCTTCCGTGGCATGCATGATGGAGAAAGTCTATAGATGATAAATGATCTCTACTATTAAATATCTGATGAATGGCATAGTGGAGAACCCGGAGTCAGGAAGACCCAAATTCAAATCCAACCTCAGGCACTTACTAACAGTGTGACCCTGGGCAAATCATGTAACCTGTTTTCCTCAGTTTCCTCATCTGTAAAATGGGAATAATCATGGTGCTTACCTCCCAGGTTGTTGAGAAGAATAAATGAGATAATAATTGTAAAGCACTTAGAACAAATAGAGTCTCCTTTCCCGTGACAGCCCTTCAGGTGCCAAGATAGCTATTAAGCCCTGCTTTAATCATGTCACCTCCCCAGTACAAAACTGCAAACCCCTCAGCCTGGCATTCAACGCCTTCTCTATTCTGGCCTCAACTTACCTTTTATACCTCATCTCTCACTGCACATGACCTGAAAACTAAAGGGAGAAAAGGAGGTCCTTCCAAGTCTTTTTAAAGCCACCTTTAGAAAATTTGTTTCTTGTTTCTTTTTTTTTCCCTTCTTAGTATCCAAGGTGGGATTTGAACTCCATTTGGCAGGGTTCCCAGTCCCATCCTCTATCCACCGTGCCATAAAGATAACATGTTAGGTGACAGATTTAGGATCTACAATGTCTTGATGGTTTGGAGAAGTAAACTAAAACCAAGATGATGAAATTGACAGTCTGGCATAATTCAAGGAGCTGTGATTTCCTCTCTGGGGGTAGTCCCTCCACCAACACATATCACAACCCTTAAAAATTTTAGACGACAGACTAGCATTGGAAGGAGCATTAAAGGAGACCTCTATGTTCTTATCCAGACTTGCTCAAAGACTCATGCTTTGAGAGGAGAAGACAAAATCAGTTCATTGCCCTCTAGAATAGTTCTAAGTGTTAGTAAGATTTTTCCCTTACTTTTAACCAAAACCCACCTCTCTTCAGCTTCCATCCATGACTCCTGGTTCTTTCTCTTGGGCCAAATGGAAGAATTCTAATCCATGTCTCATATGACAGCTTTTTAAATACTTAAAAGATAGTTATCATGAACCTAGCACAATGCTTGTCTGTATACGGTAGGTCTTTATAAATACTTGTCAATTGCTAATGTCCCTGTCATTTTCAGATCTTCTCTGCTCCAGGTTAAACACTTCAAGTGCCTTCAAATAATCCTTACATGGCATCATTTCTGGTCTACTTCCCCTCTTGGTGACCCGTGTCTGTATGCACTTCAGCCTGTCAACGTCCTTCCTAAAAGGTGGTGCTCAGAAGTGAATGCGGTATTCCAGCTGGAGTCCCATCAAGGCAGAGAGCAATCCCTGCCTTTGTCCTAGATCCTCTGACTGTCTTTGTGGAGCCTAAGGCCACAATAGCTTTTTTGGCTTCCATGGCATGTTATTGACCCATAATGAACTTGGAAATCTATTAAAACAACCCGAGGTTGTTGGGTTTTGCTTTTTTTAACATGAACTCTTCTCACACTACACCTTCCCCATATTCTACTCATAATATTGATATTTTGAATCCAACATAGGACTTACATTTGTTTCTATTAAAGTTAACCTTCTTAAATTTGGCCCAACATTTTAGCCTGTCTTTGGGATACTGATTCTGTTATCCAGAGTGTTAACTATCCCTCCTACTTTCATGTTATTTGCAGATTTAATAAGCCTGACATCTATGTTTCTATCCAATTAGTAGGCTGAAGAAGACAGGAAAAATAGCATAGCCATGGAGGAACTTCCTTCCAAGCTAATAACAAGCCCTTAATGGGTCTGATCATTCAATCAGTTTCAACTCAATATTATCATCCAGCTTCCTTATCTTACACTTACTAGCTGTGTGACCCGGGCAAGTCATTTAACCTCTGTCAGCCTCAGTTTCTTCTATAAAATGAAGATTATAATAGCACCTAACTTCTAGGGCCTGTGTGAGGATAAGATGAGTTAATGCTTGTAAAGTACTTTGCAAACCTTAAAGTGCTATATAAATGCTTGCTTATCATTATTATTATTATTACTGTCCATCCATATTATCTGCAAATGTAGAATGAGAGACTTCGCCAAATGCTTTGCTGAAAGATAGGTATATTATATCTATAGCCTTCCCCCGATCTAACATTCAAAAACAGAAATGAGTCTGGTGTGACCTGCTCGTAATGGAGCCATGTTTGGCTCTTAGTGATCACCGCTTTCCTTCCTAAATGCTCACAAACCATTTCTTTAATAATGATTTCTGGAGTTTTGCCAGGAATAAAAGTTAATATTACTCATACATAGTTTTCAGATTGGATTCTCTTCCTTTTTTTTTTCCTATCGTCTGCCATTTTTAGTGATCTCTAGCAGCAACCCAGCAATCACTTCTGCCGATTCTTTCAGTGATCTGGAGCTGGTTCATCTCCTCCTGATGACCTGAGAGATGCACCTGAAGTCCTAAGGTGCTACTTACTGTTGGGTCCTCCAAACTTATTGAGGGCCGCTCCATGCTTTCTCACCGTCTCCCTTATCCTAGATTTCAACTCCCTGTTAAGCAGTGTTATTCTGCCTTTCCTAGTCTTTGCCAATTGCTAAAAATTCATTACCTGCTGGCCATCCTTCTGGTTGGTGATAAGTCTGACCTTAAGGTCTTCAGACATCAGGTACACAGTCTGACAAGTACTCATTCTCTTTTTGGAGATTTTATAGCATGGTAGAATCTGGCAGAGCTTATTCTCTCTGGCATGGCCTACAAAGACCCCAGGATCACTTCCCATCATGGTGAAGCAACCATGTAGCATTTTATTGGAGGAGAATGCAACCAAACATGGACACATGTAAAATCCCAGAATTAGATTCAATAAAACCAAACAGCAAGTCAAGTTGAGACAATGAGCAAGTCAAGAAGCATTTATTAAGCACCTATATGCCAGGCATTGTACTAAGCTCTGGGATTGTGAAGAAAAGCAAAACCAGTCGCTATGTCAAGGATCTCCCAATATAAACAGGAAAACAAATATGCAAACATCTCTGTACAAACAAGCTCTTTACTGAATAAGTTGTAGATAATCTAGAGGAAAGGCACTAAGGTTAAGGGGGATCAGGAAAGGCTTCTTCCAGAGGTTGGGATTTTAGCTGAGATTTGAAGGAAGCCAGAAAAGCCATGAGTTGAGGAGGGAAGAGTATTCCAGTCATGTGGGACAACCTCAGAAAAGAATTGGGAGGTGAGGTGTCTTGTTTAGGGAACAACAGGGAGACCAGATGGTAGAGTAGTACATGAACTGGAACTAAGATGACTGCAGAAAGATAGGAGAGGGTCAAATTATGAAGAGCTTTGAAAAGCAAGCAGATGCTTTTATATTTGATCCCAGAGGCAAGATGGAGTCATGGGTGTTTATTGGAAGGAGAGAGGGTGGGTATGACGTAGACCTGAGCTCTAGAAATATCACTTTGCTAGCTGGATGGAAATTGGACTAAAGTGGGAAGAAATTTGAATCAGGAAGATCGACCAGAAGGCTACTGCAATAGTGCAGGTGTAAGGTGAGGAGGGCCAGCACCAGGATGGTAGCAGTGTCCAAGGAGAGGAGGGAGTGTATACAAGAGATATTGTGAAGGTAGAGTCAAAGGGATTTGGCAACAGGTTAAAAAGACTTGGGGGAAGAGAGAATGAAAAGTGGAGGATGATACCAAAGTTGGGAGCCTGGATGACTGGAAGGATGGGGTACCCTTGGTGTTGATTAATTAACCAATCAATTAACAAAAATTTATTAAGTGCTTACTGTACTCCAGGCACTTTGCTAGGAACTGGAGATGCAAAGATTAAAATCAAACAGTCCCTACCCTCAAGGAGTTTACATTCTATGTAATTGTATATGTACAGTTGTTTAAATATTGGATGAGGAACTTCTGACTTTATAGGAAATCAGGGGGAAAAAACCTAATGGTTTACTTTTTTTTCTTCTCTTATTCTTAATATCACCTACTCTATGTGTTGGACTAGAAGATAACATTTTTTTTTTAAAGATACCTAGTCATTTTAACTGACCATAAACTCAAAATAAAGAACCACTAAAAAGACTGATGGAATCTTAAGCTACATTAACAGAAGTATATACTATACTTGACAGAGGCAATAGTCCCACTGCGTTCTCCTCTGGGTGAGTCACAAATGCATTTTGTTCAGTTCTAGACGATGACCTTTGTGCAGGGACATTGACAAACTGGATAGCACTCAGAGGGGAGCAACCAGGCTGGTAAATGGACTGGAAAACATGTCATGCCAGGATGTCTTGAAGGCCCTGCAGTGGTCTAGCTTGGAGAATGTTTAGTTGAGACATAATCACTGTTGTCAAATATCTTAAAAGCTGTCATGTGGAAAAATGAATTATACTTGTCCTGCATTGCTCCAGATGGCCACACTAAAGAGCAATAAATGGGTTTTAGTTACAGAGAGGAAGAATTTAGCTCAATATAGGAAGCAGCTTGGTAGTGCAGTGGATAGAGAATGAGCCTGGAGTCAGGAAGACTCAGATTTGGCCTTAAATATTTACTAGCTATGAGACCTTGGGCAGTTAACCTCCGTCTGCCTCAGTTTCCTCCTCTATAAAACAGGTGTAATAATAGAACTTATCTCCCAGGGTTGTTCTGAGAATAAAATGAGATAATATTTGTAAAGTGCTTTGCAGACCTTCAAGTGTTCTGTAAATGCTAGCTATTATTATTTTATAATGGAAAAATGTCAATTAAAAGTAGTCTGCTTCTGGAAAAGTGGGTTCCCCATCAATAGTAGAATTCAAACAGGTCTTGTAACGATTATTGTAGAGGCAACTAAATGGTGAAGTGGAGAGAGCCCTGGGCCTGACTAGGAAGACCTGAGTTCATATCTGGCCTCAGATACTTCCTAGCTGTGCAATCGTGGGCAAGTCATTTAACCTCTTTTTGCCTCAATTTCCTTAACTGTAAAATGAAGGTAATAGTAACACCCAATTCCCAGGGTTGTTGTGAAGATCAAATGAGAAAATGCCTGGTACATAGTAGGTGCCCAATAAAAGCTTTCTTCCTTCTTTCCTTCCTCTCTCTCTTTTTTCCTTCCTTCCTTCCTTTATTTTTCCTTCTTTCTTCTTTCCTTCCTTTCTCTTCCTTCCTTCCTTCTTTCTCTTTCTTTCCCTTCCTTCCTTCCTTCCTTCCTTTCTTTCTTCCTTCCTTCCTTCCTTCCTTTCTTTCTTTCTTTCTTCCTTCCTTCCTTCCTTCCTTTCTTTCTTTCTTCCTTTCTTTCTTTCTTCCTTTCTTTCTTCCTTTCTTTCTTCCTTTCTTCCTTTCTTTCTTCCTTTCTTTCTTCCTTTCTTTCTTCCTTTCTTTCTTTCTTTCTTCCTTCCTTCCTTCCTT